>NW_026623545.1:577373-581563 GCF_030028575.1 Malurus melanocephalus
TCTAATTAAATGGAGGGGAAAAAAGAAGGAGTAAAGGTAACGAATATTTTTCCCTAGATTGGAAAACAGAGTACAGAACAGAGAATGCCATACACACCTTTTCAAAATGACGAGGAATAGTGCAATAAGCACTATAAGAATAATCTTCCTCCCACAGTTCAATCACATAAAATTCTGTTTAACTTGGGGTGTAACATATTGCCTGCACACAACCCCATGGCTTCCCACAGTGATCCCTGAGTTTTTCTTTGCTAGGATTACTGCTGTGCTTAAGTTCTGACTGTTGACATGTTATTATAAGGCACTTTTATTTACAATGGTTATACCTTAAAATAAAATTACAGAAATTCGGCCCCAGCCCAACATATTATCACTTCACGTTTGCTGCTCCAGGACTTCCAGATAGTCAGGCTCAGCATGTAAATTAGCCTTGAGTTCAAAATACTCATTTTTAGTTTGTTCTAGAAAAACCTTTCTTGGCCTGGAGTACATGAGTGTCTCCATTAGCTTCAGCTCCTCATGCGTTCCAGGATAACGAACTTCCATGTCAGGCTGGAGCTGGACAATATTTTTTCTTAGGTACTCTGTGATCCCTAGTTGCTGCAGTTCTCTCTCTTTTTCAAGGATRTTTCTGTACAAGCAGCTAGCATCCTGAAAAGACAGAAATTCGGCAGATTGATCTGTAGCCTTGTATTTGACATTTGGACCTGTAAGCGGCGAACTGTTCTCTCTTTCCAAGAGACTTCTGCGAAGATATTTGGAATCATTAGCTTCCCTCTCACTTCCCTCCTCCTGTTGCTGCTCACTATGCTTGGGGCTGAAGGATGGGCTGTGGTAGACCTGAACCATGGGCGTGACTATTCGTTGCTCATAGAGAGTGGCAGCTGGGCGCTCCGTGGTGTGGTGTGTGGTCTTGTGCCCGTACATGCTGTACTGGAGGTGAACYGGGCTGCTGTCCCTCACCTGCTCATCCGCTTGTTTCCTTTTACATCTTCGGCGCCGGTGAAGAACAAGAACGACTATTCCTGCTGCACAAAATACAATAGTTATAAACACAATGAGCAGTCCTAATATTAGAACAGAAAGTGGGACAGCATCTGTAAGGGACCGCAGGATGGTGTCTGCGGTGTTGGCAGTAGGAGCAGAAGTTGTCACCACTACAAAACTGGCATGAGTTGGTAGGGCAGGGCTGTTTATTAAACCTGGACACAACACTTCACTGTTTAGGGATTTCAATTCCTTTTTTGCTAGGTGTCCTGGAGATTTACAAAAAATACCACCCATCATGGTATTCTTACTCAGTTTTTGTATCCATTTTTGTAGACCCACTGAATCACAGGTACAGTCCCAAGGGTTGTCTTCAAGTTCAATTTGTACCAGCATATCCAGTTCATCCAAGACATTGCTCACAGGCAAATGAGCAAATTGRTTTGTTTTCAGATTTAATCTGGTGAGGGGAACACCTGAAAAGATATGGGGTGGCAAAGCCTGCAGAAGGTTGTTATTAAGGTAGAGGACTTTCAGTTTTGGCATTGCATTAAATGTCCCTGGCAAAACTTCTTTGATGGCATTATATTCAAGGTACAAGTACTCGAGGTGCTGAAGGCCAAGGAAGAGATTCTGACTTAGCTTTGTAAGATGATTGCCATTAAGATATAATTTCTGTAGTCTAGTCAGATTCATAAAGGAACCTTCCTCAAGGATCTCAATGCGATTGTTCCCCAGGTGAAGCATTTCCAGGCTGGCATAGTCCACAAGATCTGATTTCAACAATGTCTGAATAATGTTCCCAGCTAGAATAAGCTTTTTAGGATTTGGAGGAGGGGGTCCTATGTCAGACAAGCTTTCGATATTTCGCTCCTGGCAGTGCATAAGAACTCCTGAGAGCATATGGCTGGTGCAGTGACAAGGGACGGGACAAGAGATTCCTGGAAATGTAGTCGGCTTGGAAGTATGAAGTACTAAAACTGGTTCTTTAGTAGGAGCTTTCAGGAGAGGAATCACCTTAGTTGACAGGAGACTATCACTGGCAGAGGTGGTCACAACCAAGGGCAGTGACCCTGAAGGATCTTCAAGTTCATTGACAGGATGAGTGGGACAAAGCGATTCTTTTTTCAACCGACTTAATATGCTGCCTTTGATAACTGAAGGACTATTGCATACCACGTCCCCTATTATGGACTGAGGAGGCATGTTCTCAAGCCATATCTTCAGCTGCAACAAATCACAGTTACAGGCCCATTTATTGTCTTCCAACTGAAGGTCTARTATTCTACCAATATGTTCCAAAAAACCAACATAGGGCAGTGTCTGTAACTGGTTTCCACGCAGATCCAAATGGGTCAATGGCACAAAACGGAATATGTTTGGAGGAAGATACTCAATGGCATTATCGTTCAAAATAAGCACTTTAAGCCTGTTGAGCTTGCTAAAGGCACTTGCTTCAATCACTGTGATGAAATTGTTGTCTGCTTGAAGAAACTCYAAATTTTCCAATCCATTAAACGTATCTTCTTTAAGTGTTTCTAAAGAATTGTGATTGATATGAAGTTGCTTAAGAAGGCTGAGACCATTGAAAGCCCCAGGCTCAATATCTGCAATATTGTTAAAACCAAGATGTAGAGAAATAGCATTAACAAGGCCAGCAAAATCATTCACGTGTAACATACTCAGACCGTTGTTTAACAAATTAAGATGGAAAGGCCGTGATGGTGGGACAGTTATTTCTGATATCATCTTGATGTCTCTTTTGTCACAGTTGATGATTATGGTATCATCCTTTTCTTCACAGGAACACAGACTCTCACATGATCCTCTGACTGAAGAAAAAGAAGGCGGTGACTGGAGAGGATCAGATGCAGCCACAATTGAATATAGAATAAAAATCCAAAGCTTCATCTTGTCCAGCAGGTTCTATTAAAAAAAAAAAAAAAAAAAAAAAAAAAAAAAAAAAAAAAAAAAAAAAAAAAAAAAAAAAAAAAAGAAAAAAAGAGAAAAGAAAGAAAAATGTAGTCATGGTTTCACAAGGTTTGGATTGTTTTTTGATTTTATTTTTTTTCCTCCCTGGGGCAAGAGCAAGGAAAAAACATTCTTAATGCTTGTCATTGAGTTACCTCACCTTCCAATCAATATATCACTCAAAACCCTTGAATTATTTTCTAATTAGAGAATATATATTTACTTTAATGTACTGAATGAATAAAGAGCATCATAAGGGGAAAGCTTCAGTACTTTCATGCTGATACCCATAGTAGGAAATAATCAGGAGTGTGTTGCCTTTATTTATATACTGTATAGACTACCAGTGGACAGCAGTAATAAGTTACTGTCCCAAGCAACTTATATCAAAGCTAATATAGTATTTTAAATCATTGCTTTGTGTCACCACCTAGCACTGCAAATTTTAAGAGTACCTTGCTAAGATTAACTTAATATTGTCCAGCTGCTGAAGAGAAGAAGTAAGATTTGGTTTGGTTCAACAATGTGCTGTGAGCAAAAGCCCATTCAGTCAGGGTACAGGGAGTCACTTTTTGGTTCTGTATTATGTAAGGAAATCAAAAGATATTTCCTCTGAAATCCTTGTACTCAGAAACTGAAGAGGTAATAGACAAAATAAGTGTTTTCCTTTACTTAAATTTKAATGCATATTTTGTAGTTTATGGATATTCAGTGGAAGAGGAACCACAGGACACAACAGTGTAAYGTTTGTATATAATATACACATAAAAAAAAAAAATTATGTACAAAAAGTAAGAGAGAACTAACAATGCAGTACATGTCAGAAGAAACAAGCAAGCAATGATTCCAATGAATCCAATGGCTATAATCATCAATTACCRCAGTGCAATGTATATGGAACTCACTGTGCTTTACAAATTAAAAATTATCACCAGTATCAACTGTATTTTATGTAACATAATTAKCACCTTTGAAGCTGATCTTGAACTTTGAAATACCTGATAAATGTTTCATTACAGTACAGCTGCAGAGTTGCAAGCAAAATTCAGATTTTTAAGTCAGTCATTCGTTATTGGTTTGAATAAATTTGTCCTAGAATCTGAAGATTCTGTTTCCTTCTGTTAAGGATGCCTAATTAGCAAGACCAATGGTAACTCTTGATACATAAGGTAAAGTGAAATCACTGTTTATAACCTTTAATTAAGTATTTTCACATTTCCCAAAAGAGGAAA
>NW_026623545.1:581615-589779 GCF_030028575.1 Malurus melanocephalus
GAGAAAAAAAAAAAAAAAAAAAAAGAACCCACCAAAAAAACCCCATCAACCAAAACCAGAAAACCTCTTAAATTGCAATGGATGATATACAACCAGTAATGTTTGTGGAGTGTGCTATTTATTTGAGGACTGAACTAAGCAATATTCTTAAGTAATCCATCTAATAAAGGTCATGATCTTTCAAACTAAGCTATYGAAACATGGATGTTACTACACAACCAGCTGTGTTTATTTCTSAAAGATTAGAACCTTTCACAAGGATCAATTCAATTACATGCATGAACATTTTTATAGTGTGGCCATATGATTTGGCATCTCATCAATGCATATTTTAAATATCATGCACCTTGGTTACTAGAAACACCATTTCCCAAGGCTTTCCTTGGAACAGRTTGCAAAAGTTTACACATGCAGGCAGTTAAATAAGTATTACACACACACACAAGCAAAAGGCACAACAGCAAATGTGTGCACAGTGAATTTTGCTTTTTTTTCATTAGTAACTCCAGATACGGGAGAGTAGAATTATGACTTTAAAACTACTAAGTGCAATTCACAGTGTGAGAAACAGTGTCCTTAAAAGTATGAGCTTTTATCTTTGTCTCAGTAGAACAAATAATTTTGTTGTCTCATATAACTCTCCTTGAACTCCAGCTGCCTAGTTTAATATCTATGCCTTTAAGTCTGTTTTCCCAAGAAGTACTGGATAAGACACACCATGWCAAGATGTTATTTTGAAGTATGCAGAATAATTCTAGGATCATATTATGCTAGAGACTTATTCTTGCTTTGCATGCATCACTATCCTTTCCAGTGACCCAAGGTAAAAAATACAAGCTCTCGACACAGATGCCAGCTTCAGACCTACTCTGACTAATTCAACTTTATTTCTGTACACTTTTTCTCATTGGAAATTCCAGCGTCAATCCGCATCAAATTCAAACTGCACTTATAAAGTCCCTGAGCAAAATTGAATGGAGAAAAAAAAAATAAAGATCTGTAAGGCATGTTGCTTTCTATTGCATATTGAGAAATTAGGGTATAAAAATGAAAGCCTTACTTTCATAGATGAAAGTAACGACATTTGTAACCAATTGGAAAACATTCACATTTTAATCATCGTCATACTTCTGTAAGCAGCACTGCCAGAACTCTCTCACACACATATTTATACATGCACAATAAAAACTAATAGGAGAACTGTAGTCTTTTTTCCTTTTTCCAGATTTTTTTTTTCTTTTTGTAAACACTCAGAAATATGCAATGAAGTTCTCAGTGGGCTACTATTGTAAAACAAAAAATGCTCTCAAGTAACAGATTATTAACATTTTACTGACAGAATTCACAATACAACAAAATGCAATTTAAAAGATTTGAAAAACTGACCTTTTCATGTGSTGAGGTTTTTCAGCAAATTCCATATGGTAACTTATGTTTTTTTTCATTTTATCTGCTTGCATGTAAGTCACTGCTGACTGCATACTATAACTAAGGTCTGTAGGAATTCTAAAAGACTAAAAAATATCACTGTTCTTTCTATCAGGCAAAGTTGAATACTTGCAGGAGTAGTCACCTTACAGGAAAGACATTAAATGCTTCCTAAGTAATAACTGATTTGTTTTAAAAACACTGAAATGCTTCTTTCATTATGCTTGCACGTTAATTTGTTTGGTTGTTTTAATTGTTTAAAAAAAAATATATGTTGAGGATTTTCAAAGCACCAAGCTAAGAATTGGCAATTTCTAAAAGCCTTCGGGCTTGKTTATTTAATTCTTAAGGGAATCACAGTCAGATGATGCATTTAAGACCACTTTTTCACTTGAGAAAATAAAACCAAACACCCATTCCTCCCCCCTCCAGGGATTTGAAAACATCATTCCCTTAACACACACATTCTAAACAGTTATCAGTTTGAATAAATATGCCAGCAAACTGTTTAAAATACCACATAAACTGCCATGGTTTAACATAAAAGTTATACAAAGTCATGCAGAAAAAAGAAAAAAAAAATAAAGCAACTTCTACTGAGAAATGAAATTCTCATGTGCTCAGCTAATTAACTAASTGGAATCTTTCTTACCTGTACAGCAGCAACCCTCCCTGAAACACTCAGTAATGCACAGTTGGAGCAGCTGTTTCCATGTAATGAGATTTTTTCCTCTGAAAAATGCACACTTTCTTCCGAGTTTCCCTTTKCTGCAAGCTCTGGTAATACTACAGCTCCATAAAGTTAAAATCCTTGTTCAGAAGACAAAGTACAAAGCGTTCGATTGAAAAAATCTTCCAGGCAGCCGTGCACATCAGACCATCCTGTAAGCAGTTGTCCTTTTTCCTCAATTAAAATTCACAGCATACTTCACAGCTAGGCTGACTTTTCTGCATATAGTTAACTGTTTGCAAGCATTTGGATGCAGTAAACAAACAAGATGCTCAGCAGAGCTTGACTTGATCACTTGGTTTTTGTCAGATTTTTAGACGCAAGCTGCTCCTGTGTTCTCTCTGTTCTTTCTAGTCTTTCTTGTTAGCTCGGTTTGTTATTAGTCAGATTGCCAGGGGCTGGGAGGTAGGCGTAAATAAAGAGACTTCTTGGCTTTTGACTCAGCCTTTAAGCCCTTCCCCACCAGAGAGCTTTAATCTGCCAATGTCATTTAACACAAGATACAGCTCCACCTTGAGACAGAACAGCTCCTCCTCCTGCAATTTCTCTCACCTCCTTTTCCCCTTATCTAAGTGAGCCCCAGAAAGTACAATTCAGCTAAATATCTTCTAGATTGCTTAAGGACTGTTAATGCCTGATTTTGCAAAACAGTAAACATCCACTGCAGCTTTTGCCGTTTGTTCTCTTAGGCAGACTTTGCATTTAGTTTGTATCTGCAAATGCTTGCTTTAAAAACCTGAAAGCATTCCAGCCCAGACTCCACAAAACACACCACAAGGGAAACTTTGTCCTCTGGAAAATATGTCTATCACAATTCTGCACAGATAGTGCAGAATTGAAGTGCAGAATTATTCAAATAGATGAATGAGACTGTAGGACTCAATCCGGTCCACTCAGTGTGGTGAGTATACACAGTTGTACATACTGTATTTCTGAAAAAAAAGCAACAACAAACAACCAAACCAAACCAAACATAACCCCCCCAAAAAACAAATAAACAAACAAACAAACAAATTACTGTTTATGCCTGCAAAATGACTGCCATCAGCCCTTTTTAAAAGTGCCCATCTTTTCTGTAGGAATAAKACTTGGTTGACTGAAATTGTCTGTTTTACAGATGCTAGCACAGCACTGGTGTCTGTCTATGTGAGACTGCATTGCRTTTGCATGAAACATTTCTTTGATTAAAAAAAAAAACAGTCTGGTTTGATGAAGGGCATTTGTAAAGACATGTATCATACTCAAGCTCTTGTTTTCTTCATGCTCATGACCAAGTAAATTAGCAGATACCATACAGCTACAGTAAAACGTTCATTTCATGCAAGGAGAGTTTTCCTTATCCCTCCTGCACTGTATGGGATGTTTTTATGAGCTGCAAATGCTACTTCCCTGTTCATCCCACCACCACAGAGCCACAAAAYCTTTTGGTGAGCAACAATAGAYGTGGTGCTCCAGTGTATTTGCCCTCTAGAGCATCATATTTCTGTTTTGTTCTTATTGTGCCTTGGATTACTATGCAGACTGTTTACCACAGACTCCAACCAGTCAGATTCCAGGAACTTCTTTTGCACTGATAGATCTGTAGGTGGCCCCATTGACCTTTAAAGAGATACTGCAATATACTGCTCCATGTGATGAGGACTATCAAGATCTTGTCCTATATTTCTACTCACACACATACACATAAATTTTTATGTATAAGTTTATATATATATAATATAAGCTTATATACTTAATATATATATTAAGTATATATATGTATATATATGTCTTGTTTTATTAGAATGAGTTCTTCAGTACTTACATTTCTGAAAATAAAAGATATGATTTAGCGCAATAAAAAAAAGACAAAACATTCCTAAGGAATAGCAACAATTTGATTTTCATTCTTTTCAACACACCACCTTTTTTTTTTTTTTTTTTTGCAGTTTGCTACTTTTAATGAACCTCGCTACTCAATCTAGATCTACAGACATTTTACTGTTAAGGTTCAAAGGTTCTCAGCTGTCTGTGACCAGCCAAATAAATTATTATTTTCTTTATTCATTTTGAATTTATGAATTTTAAGTCATATGGTTTCTTTTTTTTTTTTTACTGAAAAGTTTTCAAATGTTAACACTTATGGTTGGCTGTTTGAGATAGAGAATATGTCTCTATATAGATCTTCATACTAAAAATGAAAACAACATAATACTTTGCTTTTCAGTTGACATTCGCAAGAATAAATCATGATCACAAAAATATTTCCAGAAATCAGTTGCTAAAAATAGGACAGTGTTTTCCWAACCTAAGCATACAGAATTAAAAAKCACTGAGAATGTTTATCAGTAATGTTTGTGATTTAAAACTGCATATTTACCAAGTTTGTAAAAATGCCTAATGATTGTTTTTTCAGCCATAATTTGATGAATCATTCAGTAGATTCTTATGGAGAATGTGATTCTGCAAGTGCATCTTTATGARCAGTGTTGAACTCACACAGGATTTTTACCCTGAGCTGCCAATATTCACCTTTATAAATTACTCTGACAATTTTGTGAACCTTGTATAAATAAAGTCTAAAATTGCCAGGCTTATGCATGCTGCAGTCTTATGATTTACAGATCAGTTTTCAAAAAGTGTATTTTCATAATTACTTGTTTATTTTAATTTCATTGTTTAAAAATAACAGGAGGAATAAGCATCTGCATTTGTTATTTCAGCAGATAGAAAATATTTTTTTTCCCACCATTCAAAACTCATTCCCTCATTTCAGAATGCACACAAGGACCCATTGATTCCACACAAGATGCAAAAGGTAAATAATATATCCTCCCTGGCTGCAAGAAGCTTTACTCAACATCAGTAATTCTTCCCCCACATTTCTTGCAACATGAACCCTTTGAACTCTGTATGAATACTKGTCTGACAGCTTCATATTCCTTAATGAAAGGAAGCCTTTTCCTGGGACCACTAAGTAGTATCTGAATATTCACATGTGAGAGAGCCTGCTGAGGAACTCAAAACTCAKGCATATATTATGAATTAAAATTGTACATGGAAGAACTGCCACCAAGGCTAAGGCTTAACTAAGTAGGCTCAGAGAACATGGCATATGCACACACACACACATACAAAACAAAACAAAACAAAAAAAAACAAACCTATAATGTGACATAGTTATAATTAGGGAAGCTACCAGGGCCTACTACGTTACTTCAGACAGAGAACACCTATTTATCTCGCAGAAATATTGCCCTTTTATATGTATTGGGATAGGTTTTACTCAAAATCTTCTTCTGCTCTGAACACGCTGTTTATGTGGCATTTTGYAGTCATGAACACTTGGCAACTGTGTAAATAAAGGTCAGGATTCCACTCTAAAAGTGATACACAGACAAAGCGACTATTCTCTAAGCATTTCATTTCATTTTTATATGACCCTTATTGAGAGGCAATTCTCTGAAAAATATGATGAAAAAGATCTTCAATTTGTTAGAAAAAAATCAGGTTAAAGGAACAAATTTCTATTACCCTAATGCATTTTTTTTTCTGATTAAATTGGTTTAGACTCATATTTGTGCACCTCATATATAAGTATRAAAATCATAAAAACATAGAATCATAGAATGGTTTATGTTGGAAGGAGCCTTAAAGATTGTCTAGAGAATCACCTCCCTCATCCTGCTGGACACTCATCTGATGCAGCTGAGGGTATGGATGGCTTTCTAGGCAGCACCTGCACAAATGTRACATTGTATGCATTAGTAATTACCAATCATGCAAAAATCACATTCTCTGAAATAAATTATTCCAAAGAAAGGCATAYGGAAGTTAATATTCTTTGCATTTAATTTTTCAAGTTAAAAAGTATTGTGGTCCTTTAAATGTTCTGCTTGAGTGAAAACGCATTTTATCCCACTGTATTTAAGAGCATGACTCCTTACAAAATAGTGGTTTCTTAGTCATTCAGTGAAATATGATGCAATGGAAACAGATGAAACCAAGTTGTTTTCCCTTGCATACTTCTTYAGTAATCCTGTTTTATTGTATTAGTCAGCTATTGAAAATGTGTCAACATTTCTGAAATTTGCACTGTTTCCTTCTTCAGTATCTGTGCAATAGGTATTGAATSTTCTTTATTTCTTGATTTTGTTGGGGTTTTTTTAACCCATTGACAGACAACTTCCACTTCTACATAATGTAGGAAGACTTTAATATTAAAATTAAAATCTCCCATACAATTCTGAGATAATTAATCTTGTTCATAAATTTTGGTGTTGGAGTGAGAAATAGTTCTTGATCTGAATCAACCCCTTGGAACAGATAGATTCTCTTCACCTCTCTTCCTGAACTTGACAATATTACTAGGTCAATTTAAAAAAAAAAAATGCCTAGAGGTTACTGGTCTGTAAAGAACAAAAGTCACCTGAGTACTTGCAGTCTTCAGTTATGATGAATCAGTTGCGTATTTTTCAAAATTTATTTTGTTTGCCAATGACCCAAGAACATACACACAAAAAACCTGAGTCAYGGTTTGGCACTGTGCGGCGTGCTAACAGCTCAAAAGCTCTCTACTGATCGGTTTGTACTCCCTTTTCTTAGCAATTTTTGCCACCCCAGGATCACGATTGTCCATTGACCTTAATTACCGTAGGTTTAGACTGAAGTGATCCTCTCCACTAGCACATAGCCATTCAAACCTTTTTCTGAAGCCGTATAAGATAAAGTGCCTTTTGTCTGTGTAGAGGAGAAAACCTAGTGTAAAACCATAAGAATTTCCCTTGACTTCTTTGGACTTTGACTTCTTTTCTGATTACTTTGGTCTTCCAGTCAGTATCCATTTAAAAAATACTTTGAAGTTTGTATATGTTAGTTATGTCTTACTTACTCCTTTTTTTTTTTTTTTTTTTTTTTTTTTTTTTTTTTTTTTTTTTTTTTTTTTTTTTAAGCCATATGTTACAGTCAGCCAATTAATTACCAACTGCACCTCTGAGTAGTCAGCTTCAAATTATAGTTACAAATATTCCAGTTGAAGTATAGTTGGATTTCCTGACTTTTATGCCTGAGAGTGGCCGACTGCCTAGCTCTCATAAAACTCTTTAAAAAATGCCACTTCAGTACCAACAGTCAATGCAACCCAAAGGTAGAAGAATTGTGTAAGACATTTGAAATTAGTAATGGAATATTTTTGTCTTCTGTACTGCAAAAGAAGTAGAAATAATCACTGGGCGTGCAGCAATCAATAATCAAAACAGACAATATGACATCATTTGCATATGCTTTTTTGTGGTTTACAAAATTACTATTCTTAGTCTTTTTCAATAAGCATGAATAAGAAAACTTGAAATATTGAAACTGCTGTGTAAAACGATTTTCTTTTCTTTTGTCTATGAATAATGCATTGATATTTAACATTAGTATCCTGTTAAACACAAATGAATTTCTACATGCTGGCTATGCCTAAGCCTATTCACGATAACCTGTGCCTGTGCCTAACCTAATTGTACATTACATGCTACTTCTATTCCACAAAATCCAGATGAAACATATCAGGRCACTTGGAAAAACACCTGAAGAATAAAGTCTGCAGTAGACTTTACCAATCAAGTTTGGTATTTTGATAGATTGCAAATTGCCATAGCATTCAATTTCTTTCTCTTGAGGGTACTATATACACACCCAGTAAAATTCACAGACCCAGCATCAGTCTAATGAAGTAGGGAATTAATATTTAAGCTCTGCTTTGAAAAATATTTCCTCTTCTTTTGGAGAATGTATACCTTTACAGAGGCACTGTATTCTGGACTCCAGCTTTGAATATGTAATGCAGGAACTGAAGAAAGTGAGCACACATGTGAAGGAGCACKCTTTGGATCTGTAAAGTCATAGGTAGTCTCAAGAGAGTGGTAGATCTTGAAGGCTGGTAACATGCTTCTCACCACTCTGACTTCCCSATACAGGATGGATATGAGCTAATTTTTGGTCTAAAAGTTCATTAATAAAATCCAAGTTCATCAACCTATT
>NW_026623545.1:589834-599011 GCF_030028575.1 Malurus melanocephalus
TTTGTTTTTTTTTTATGTGTAGGCATGTCTGGGTTAATTTGTCTTGTCTACCTTAAGCTGTCAATCTTTGGAATGCACCACTCTGCAAGTCACTGTAATGACTGTGATATCTATAGTTTTAACTATCCTGAGCTGGCAGGTACCAGTGTATGCTGGATCTATCTGGGGTGGAGTTGATCTTCATAGCACACTGTGAATGATATGTTGTAGATTTGTGGCTAAACCAGTGTTGATAACACCGCAGTGTTTTTACTGTTTCTGGGAGGCACTTGAACCTTGTAAAGACTTCCACCATGCCTTGAGAATAGGCAAGAAATTGAGAAGAGACATGACCAAGGCAGCTGACCCAAACTAATCAACAGGATACATTGTACTATATAGTATGATGTCCAGCAAGAAAAAGTGAGGGGAGGGCCATTTTTGGGAAAGCATCTCTTGCTCAGAGAGAAGATRGGCATTGGCCTATTCATGAGAGGTGATGAATGATCATCTTTATTTTTTTTTCCCTCTCTTTTCTTCAAATATTGATCTATGAGTACCTCATATCATGTGCTTTTTAAATTTTTTCTGTTTCTATTCTCTTCCCTATCCCACCAGGGATTGGAAGGGAGCAAGTGGCTGTGAGGTGTTTAACTGCCTCGGTGGCCTACTCACAACACAGAGGTGCAATAAAGCTTTCTGTCTCTAAATTCATAGTAGCCATGTTCCTCTTTTGCACAATATCCATGTAGTAAGACCTTTCAGGAAGCAGAAAAACTGGGAAAAAAACACAAACTCCTTATTTTGGCTTTACTTCCTAAAATTTTTTATGTAAATTTGCTGTTCTCTGATGCAGTTGCTGCATGCGTGAGTAAAAACTGCAAGAAAATTGGGCTCTAAATGGAAATACACAAGCTGGAAAAATCTGAATACAGCTGACCACAGATACAACTCAGGAAAGGTGTGACAGGTGTGTGCTGTTAYATGGAGTTACCTCCTTGAGTATATTTTCTTAGCTTAGTATTCTGCCCTGTAGCCATACTCATACTGTTATCACAGAGCAAATAGAGCACATTAAAGAAACTCAATCTATTAGATATAGAACCCACTTCAGGCTTTCTGTCAAAGTGGAAAGAAGACACAAACCCACATCTGTCAGTGATCGCATTTTTGGCTTCTATTCCCAAACAGACATTTATTTTTAGAAAGCCACTTAAAAGAACSTAAGATTCATGTTAGTGACTATAGAAATGTACACATTATGTAGAAAAAAATACTATCAATAGAGTAAGGAGTATACAATTTTCTGAATTTAAAAAAAAAAAAAAATAGGATTTTACATGGGATTTCCTTTTATTGAAGGAAGTGCATCGTTACACATAAGCCCATTTTTCAGAAGATGTGTCAGATTTCTCTCTAAAAAATGCATATCTAAGGTGCATAAAAAAGATGTTGAAATGCACTGAGAGGTGTTTTTTAATCACTTCAGCATGTTACATCAATAGCTTGCTTTGTAATTTTGATGGTATGACTTCAGACACACATGGYTCTATTTGCAAAAAGGGAATGGGCTTATACAACTTTATTTAGTATTCCTTTTTATTAGGCAGATGTGGACTCCTACTTTGCTTTTATGCAGTAAGATAATGCAGACCAAATGAACCTTTATTTTCACTTTTGAGGTAAGAACAGAAATTTTTATTTGTGTAAGACTGCATCTTACCTTGGACTGTTTTTTGTGGTTCAGATATTAGGATTTCTTACATGGACAAGGAGGAACATTAGTACAGCTGAATCAGACGTTTTTCTTCTGTAAAAAGGAAGAAAATCCTCTTTAGGCTGAAGAAAGAAAAATTCAATTTAGTGTCCTCAGGGGTGAGGGATAAGGACAGGAGCCGGAATATGCCCARTGAAGAAAAATGTGGAAAGTAGGTCAGGAAGAATGAACTTTCTGTACTTTCTTCTATTAAAGAAGATGAAAATAGGGTAAAGTAGTGACTTTATTGAGAGAGATCATCTCACCAGCTGCGATCATGTTGTTGCACACCTTTTCCTTTCCTCAGTGGCACTGATAGATTCAAAAGGCAGGAATATATACATTATTTCTGCTTCCAAAAACCTATTKCCCTACACTCTACCTGCTATGTACCTTTTCTATGTATAAAGTATTTTCTGAACCTTTACAATAAATTGGCCTCATTTTTATGTGGAATTTTATAGACAAAACAGCTTTGTATAGAACCCATAGTAAGGGCAACTTCTGAATGAATTTTCTGAGTTTTCTGTAAATGTTTCTCTGACTTAAAGATCTAACAACTATCCACTGGCACCTGTGAAAAGCCATATGGATTTCAGTGAGTCACAAACCATGACAGGTGTGAGCTTCTCTGTAGGGCAGCTACTGAGTCAGTAGCAGGGACAGGTATTCTACATCATTTCAGGGATAGATTTCTTTTCATCAGAATCACCKACAGCATGGTAGTCACTATCTCAGTCCGATTAATAACTAAGAATCTGAATGGTGGAATTCTGTGCAACGCTATTGGCTTGGTGGATGCAAGCAGGAAAAAATGCATTGTATTTTTCTATCTGAACAATTTTATTCTCAACACATTTTATTCTCAAACTTCTACATTGACCATTTCTGTCTTTCAGATTTTTTTTTATTCTTTTGACACTGTCAGCATTATGCTAATTCTTTCATTTCTTATAAATATTGATTGCATTTCATAGCTTCAAGCTGTTAACTGCATTTTTTTTTAATTGTGGAAATATCAACTGTTCAAGAGCTTGAGCATTAATGCACTCATTTATTATTTATACAGGTAGCAAAGAAATTATAAGAAATAACATTGAATGTCTGAATTTGAACTTTTGACAGTAGATCAAATTAATGCAATGTGGATAATCAAAATTATATATGGAGAGAGAGACCATTGTCCACATATATATGTCCATATGATTGCAAAGATAGAGCGTGTTGACCATGTGTTATCTTGTTGCTGTCCAKTTATGACACTTTTTGCCAGGTGATATTGATTGATATCAAACTCCTGAAAGCTCATTAAGAGCAACATTGAAGTAAGCAGGAAAAACATCCATTGATTTCTACCAAAGCTTTTGCTGACCCTATAGAGTCATTGGAAATAAAGCCATTTATTGAGATTTTTTGAGTAGTTTCTAGTCTATAGACAAGCAAGTGACCAAATAGTTTTAAGTAATATGCTGCCACTAAATATCCTCATATCTTTCCCAGTACTAACTTGCAATTTTGATTTCTTTTTATCTTTGATTGTCTGACACTTGACCTACAAAGGATGAAAAAGAAAACAACAAAACATTGATATCCAACGTTCAGAATATTAAGGGATACTGATAATATGTAAATCTTTTTTTCTTCATCCATTACWAATTGTCCTGGATCATAGAGATAACACATGGAGGAGCAGTTTCTAGGTACAGATCGGTGAGATACAAATGCAAATTATGCACAAATCTGTTMATTAGCAGAAACAACACTGACCAAGCTGCAGAAGTTTGGTGGCAGATCCTCAGCATGCAGTGGCTGGATCTAAGTTGCAGTCTGGTTGACTTGAGAGTCAGCTGGTGGCATAGGGCAAAGGCGTCTCCTGGTATAAACATGATTCCATGTTGCAAACTGTTTTAACGAGTAAAGAATGGGGAACTGGTAGGAACTACAGTAATAATACTGCTTTCATATTTTCCAGTTTATATGAAAAAATCTATTATAWTTAATTTTGCATTATATTTATACATCACCACAGCAAATAGCACTTGTCATTCATAATCTGCAATTCCTTTGTAACTGAATAAGAACTTACATGAAAAGAATATGATTCAATCAAAAAAGAAAAAAGATCCTAAGAAGAACTTAATTTTTTTAACCATGCTGTTCATTATATTTCCTTTTTGAATATACATACACATTGATAATATGCAATCATATTATTATGAGTCATTTTCAAATGTTTGCCTTTGGGGTTGGAAGGGYGGGAATTTAACAGAGATATATTTTCATTCTCTATTCATGCTGAAAACTTACATAGAGTACATATGAAAGCATTACATATTGTATTTGAAAGTGCCCCGGTCTTCTTTCAACTAAATATTTGTCAGAATGGAAAGTTTTGCAGTCTTTCTTATGCAAAATAMTGTACATAGATTCAAATGAAAACTGAACTTTCAGTGAAGGAAGCACCTTCACCTTACATTTATAGTTCAACACCACCCTCTCCTGGCAGTACCTCTCAACTAAAATATCATCAATGGACAGTGTTGAAAATTTTACAAGCCTTTTCATGTTGATTTWAAAACATGGACATCACTTTTAATAATTGAAACAATACATTTAACTTACCGGAGAAGAAGAAATTATTTTTCAATGTACAGTTGAGACCTGTAATCCATCAAAGTAAAATCTCCTGGTTTTACTAGTCTGCTAGCTTCAGCACCACAAATTTTAAGTTATTTAATTTTAGATTCATTTAAAAGTATATACAGACTTCTCCAGCCTTCAGACTGTTCACAGCCCATGTGTGACTGTTTAGAAATTTGACCCTAAWTTTTTCTGTGTGACCCTAAAATTTAACATTTAAATTTTAATCACTTAGAAAATAATGATTTTTCCCTCTATTGATTAATCTAGGATTACAAATGGTTAGTGAAAAAGTTTCACCAAAGAAAAAAATCATAAATTTATTACAGTTCACATATAATATGAAAAACTGAAGGAAATAACACTCAAAATTCTGGGAAGGGCAATAAGTAACAATGTAGCGTATTTGTTTTACCTATTTGGTTTATACATTGCTGAGGAATATAAGCTTTTCCTTCCCTCTATTTACCTGCAAGCTCTTTGGAGCAGCTTCTTTTACACTTATATATTTCCTGTCACAATCAGTTTCAAAGCCTGACTTTGGCAAAATTTCAACAGTTATCTGAAGAAGAATATTGCTACTRCTAAAGCACTAGTCTGTCCTGCCATGAAAAACCCAGGAGAAGAGATGTTGTAAAGGTCATCTGGAATCAATTCCTGTTAACATCGTAATTATTAGTGATCCCAAAAATAATAAGCATGTGAATGTGTAAATTGAAAATTGATGACTCCTGGCATAAATTTGTTTTCAGGGCTCAACATCTTTTTCACAGCAACCAAATGACAAATCTTTGACCGATTTTGAGCTTTATATTAGCATCAGAAATTATTGTCACCCTCTCTACAATTCAAATAGTAATTTTATTTCRTGAAATATTATATTTTCTAAAAAAAATGTATATGTATATCTGTATGCAACTATCTAGCACAGATGAGAACATTTTCACATTTTGGCCCTAATGACATAATAGAAAATTTTTCCATTCACTTCACTGAATCAGCAGTCTCATTTGGCACATATAAATATGCAGACTTCCATCTATCTCTTCCATATCTAAATTTTAATGTTCTTATTTATGCTCATAATTTTTCTTTTTTACTTTATATTTGTGAATAGTTAAGTAGTGTAATGATGTAGTTTTCTGGCAGTGTTTGCAATGGACACTTTACCCAATTATAAACTTTTTTTTTTTTTTTTTTTTTTTTTTTTTTTAAATACTTGTATTCCGGTGGATTAAATAGCCAAACCAAAATATTAAAAAACACCCACCTGGGAATGTGATGATGACGAAAATTTGAGTTGGTTTGAATTATGGAAATATATCTGATTATTTTCTGTATTTATTTCTACAATAAGTAAATAGAAGTATGGAAGTGTGTTTTTATCGTATACATCAATAGTGGAGTGGGAAAAATGGACTCACATGTTATCAATGGTTAGCTATATTTGCAAAAGTTGGTAACCCAAAGACATAAATGATCATTTAAATAAAAACATTTACAAATAAGATCATTTGACTAATTGAAAAAAAACAGCCTTAAAACAAGACAATGAATTTATTTTCTGCATTCCCTGTAACCTTAGATTGAAACCTTCCCTTTAAATTTTAATAAACTACCAATTTATAATTCTCCCGATCAGATATAGTAAAATCCTAATTGCTTGAATTCATGAACTGGAGCAAGATTTTKTGTACCTCAGTCAGAAAGTTCTCTTCTTGCATCTGTTAAGCTGTTGGTTTATTGGAGAGTAAGATTATCTGCAAGGTGGTAGYTGTTTTAATGAAAAGTGTCTCATGTAGAGGAATAAAGATATCAGGTTACAAAAGGACGATATTACACATAGTAATTGTTAGGTACACCATACATGGTTACTGATCTCATAAACTTTGATTTTAAAATAAAATTTTTGTTTTGAAGAAAGRTTTGCATCTGGGTTTTGCAGTTTTTTGCTCTTAGTGATACACCACTGTATCTTTTGATTTCCTTTTTCTACTGAACCTTCCATCTAAGAACATTTTTTTGTCTTATGAAAGAGGTTTCCAGTATTGAAGAAAATTATTAGACATAGACTTCAAGCTTTTAATGAAAAACAGCAGAAGAGAAGATAGGCAACGATAAACACGTGGGTTTTTTTTCTGGCCCTGTACATTTTAATGAGGTCATTTTTGTAGATTAGGACCCAATGAAACTTATAATGAAATTCCTACATACTTCATTGAAAAAGCTAACCCAACCAAAAACCAAAACCTAATTGGGTTTTAATTGATTTACCTCCTCAYCCTGCCTTAAGAGTGAGAAATTTGTATCTTTAAAGGCTGCTTATCCTAMACCTTGATGAGATACCCCACAAATGAATGTATCTCATACTTCCAATACAAGAACAACCTATGAAACACAATAAACCACAGGTTATGGGAAAGCCTCATAGGATGGTTTGAGTTGGAAGGCACCTTTAAGGTCATCCAGGTCCACCCCCTTCCATGATCAGGGACACCTTCCCCTAGAACAGGTTGCTCAATAACTCATCCTGGCCTTGAAAGATAARCTATCATTATGTACATTTAAATTCTTGCAAAGTCTTAAAATCATTGAAATGTTGTGAAAAGTTGGTAAATGACATGCTGCAATATTGTTACAGAATAAATTATCAACCACAACTTGACTATTTAAATATAAAGTCAAGAGTTACAACCTTTCCATTACGTTGCTTTTACCCTCCAGGAAGAAAGGCATTATGAAATACAAGCTTGTCTTATGTTGCTCATTATTTAATGGGTTCCAAAGTGTTCTGATTTCATAATATTTTAAATGGTTTAAAACTTTATTGAGTTATTAGCCTTTGATGGCCTCATAGCTCTTCTCTTTTCTATAATAAATAACAACAGTACCAAGTAATTACGACTGTAGACTACAGTAGATTAATTATAGTTTAATTTTACTGCTTTATTTTACATAAAATTAGACTATTTAATCCTATTACTCTCACAYGCTATGCTGACTACTGACTAATCTAAGTTCAGGGTAATCCAACAAGAATATTCCTTCCTTTTTCCTTTTTCTGGCTGACTGTTGTATACATTTTCTTATATTTGCTAGAAGCTAATCTAGGACATTAGATATTTTAATTTGTTATAATAATTTATGCACATATTAAATTGTTTGAAAGCTCATGAACCCTTTTGTTAATTTTCTTTTTTTTTCTTTGCTCTTCTCTGCCCAATGGTGGTGGAGGACAGTGAGTGAGCAGGTGTTGTGGGTGCCTGGCTTTTGGCCAGCATTCTAAATCACAACACATATYTAAAAGGTGTGCTTTCTCTTCCTCTATGAGCTGGAGCTGGTTCTGTTGCTCGCCTAAATGTACATAAATGTGTTTACCCAGCATATCYGTTGTGGGCCTCAAACGCCTTCCAAAAATTGCTGCTCTCTTGTGAGTTGACCATCATAGCTGTAAAATCTTTCTGAATTACTCTGACGGGCTAAGTTGTCTCATAAAACATTAACAGTTTGTGTTCAGGTAGCTAAATTGAATCCCAGTTCTCCACTGACTGTTGAAATGGGTGAAGAAAATACATTTYAATGTTTTAAACCCTGAACAAAATTTCAACCAGAAAAGGCTACTTAGCTATACATAACTGAGCATTATAGTACTACAGAAAACCATTCATATTTTTACTCTTAATATTTGCTTTTACTATTGCAACATGCATTTTAGAATCGTGGTATTAATTTTAATAGACATTTTATAAATAAGTGTTATCAATAAGTTCATATAAAATATTCAAGTTCACGTTTAAATGTGACAAAAAYGTCATATTCTTTCCAATGTAGACTTAGGAGAATTTAATGAAATCAACAAGACACAATGTTAAGCATTTACACATTTATTTATATATAATTTACATATATATGTATAGAGGGTAAATTCACCTTAAGTTACCTGGAAAGGTATGCTGTATGMAAGCAGTTAGTATGAATATGTTCTGTTAACAAGCTATAAAATAAGCCATATATAAAATAYTCACTACTTTATTTTATTTCAGTAAGCATAACAATCTGTATCAATATTTTTTCCCACCCCTTAAGACATATATAAATATTGYTTTTTCTTTTCTCCAATAAGCATTACTTTTTCCTTTCACAATTCCTTTTTCATGCTCATATGTTTTCTTCCCATCATTTTGTTCTATTACTGATTGCATGTCTSACCAGTAATTTTGCAATTATCTTAAATTATGTCCCTAGCAATTTTTAAAATTATTTTTATTCACATACCTTAATTAATGCTATTCAAATTAATGTTTAAAATTGAATGTGTCTTTCAATCTTTTTCTAGTCAGCTAGATGCTGATTAGACTAGCAGTCCAAAATCATTATTTGTCACAAAAATAGTACTTCTAGAAGGAATTATGTTTAATGTATTTAAAAAGTTATCCATCTCTGCCCTCTAGTGKTCATCTCGTGCCCTAGTCATACCTTAAGAGAAAAAAATTCCCACAACACAACTGAGAAACAAAATCATTACTGTTTTTAGCTTATTTCATCCTAGTTCACAAAACTCAGTCAGCTTTTCTGTGGAAAATGGCTTTGTGCAATTCCTTTAGATTCATGCTTCCACACTTTCAAAATAAAATCCAAATGCTTTGTAAAGAATCAAATAAGGTAATTTTCCGTGCCCAGTATAATATAAAGTAGTTTTTAAATTATGTTGCACAGCAATTTCGTTAAATCCTTTTAAGGAATTTTCAGTTTTGAAGCACTGCAGCAAGAGAGCTCATACCCAAACTCATTCAGGGCAATTT
>NW_026623545.1:599124-606983 GCF_030028575.1 Malurus melanocephalus
CATTTGCTCTTGCAATTATTTTATTGTAATAAATCTAATAACTGTGTTTTACAAGGTAAACCTGTTAAATTTGTTCTTTAGAAGAAACCRGTTCCAAAATATGAACTTATCATTAGTGAGACCCTTCCCTACCTGCTGTGTCCTTTCTGGTAGACTTTTGCTTCCAGGCTTGATGTCAGGGAAAAGACCCTTTCCTGGCTGGCAGCCAACTGTAAAAATCCTCTTTTGGCCCTTGGAAATTTTTCTTTTCCATACCTCTGGCACCTGTCTGACAGCTTGTTAATCCTTTCAACATCTCAGTTGAGGTGCAGCTGGAAGCCTCATCTGCTTCATGTCTGTTAGTTCTGTGTGCTCCAGACTGGTGACTTTTCTTGAACCTTCACTTCAAGTTTGATTGCTCTCAAYAGACAGAGGCAGCATCCTCAAGTTTCGCCTGATTTTCCCTTGCTTTTTGAAGGAGCACAGAATCATAATTCCAGTTCAAAGGAGCTCTAGAGACATCAGTCCTAGATCAGTAAAAGCAGGATATATTTCAGACTTGAATGTTGTTTTATAAGGATCTGTCCTTTAACAATTGCAAAATCTTCAGGGATGAAGGCTTCACAGCCTCTCCAGGCAGTCTGTTCCAGTGTTTGATCACACTCATTGAAAAGACTTTTTGCTTTTTTTTTTTTCTTGTCCTATATCTGAATACTCTGGAGGAGTCCTGAGACTGAAAAGACTGGCACATGACACCAGCTCCTCAATCAGTTGGTGGYTTGTCACTAGTGATATTCACCAGGACTCAGTATCAGTGCCTGTCCTATTTAATATCTTTATTGATGATTTGGATGAGAGGATTGAGTGCACCCTTGATCAGTTCATGGATGACACCGTATCAGATGGGAGTTTTGATTTGGTGGAAGGTAAGAAGGCTCTGCAGAGGGATCTGGACAGACTGGATTGATGGACCAGGGACAACAGCAGGAGGTTCCATAAGGCAAAGGAATGGTCCTGCATTTGGGTCACAGCAGCACCATGCAGTGTGGTGGCATTGAGGGACAGCAGCTTGGGAGAGGCTCATCAGAAAGACACTTGGGGATGCTGTTTGACAGCCAATTGAACATGAGACAATGTGTGCCAAGTGACAAAGAAGGCCAGTGACATCGGCCTGCATCAAGATTAGTTTGGCCAGCAGGACCAGGGCAGTGACTGTCCGACTGTACTCAGCACTGGTGAGGTGACACATCGAGTGCTGTGTTGAACACAGGGAGGTTCATATTTGAGATCGCCATTAAAAAAAAAAAAAAAAAAAAAAAAAAAAAAAAAAAAAAAAGGTTTGCTAGGCACTGGAATAATTTCCCTGTCTGAAAGTGGCACATGGCTGTATGGTTTGGGGATGCTTATGATGGTGACAGGTTGATGGTTGGACTGGATGACYTTAAAGGCCTCTTCTAATCCTGATGATTCTGTGGTTCTATGTGATTCTGTTACCAACAGACTTCAGCTGCATCCACCTGTTTCTTTTCCATTGTTTGGCAGAAACAAGGACACCTCCAGATGAACAGCAATGCTATTGTTCCTTACACTCAGAGCCGTATGCTCATCCTTGGGGTGCTCAGCGTTTACTTTGGGGGTGTCATTAATGCTCACATGGATGAGCAGCAAGAAGTGCTTGTCCACGGCCTCAGTAATTTCTCCACATATCCTGGGTRCAAGACCCTGAGGAGCAGTAAAACCTCACAGATAGTTCAAATAGTGAGCACATAGTGCCTTCACTATCTCTCCATCTTCACACTGCAGAAAGAAGTTTCTAAACATCGTCACTGACTTCCCTGTCTTCATGTCATATCATACTTGGCTTCCTGATAATGCCTTTCCTTGTGGAAGTTGTTCCTGCTCATGCATWAGAAGGTCTTAATTCCTCTTCTTTATGACTACGTCTGCAAAAGAAAAGCTTTTTTTCATGTTGCCAGAGGACCCAGTCTTTTAGCCTTGCAGTCTCCAAGCTTTCCTGATTCAAGCACAGTGTTAGCTCTCCTCTCTTAASAAAGCAGGGCTGAAGCTGTCAGACTTCCAGAGTGTCTATGAAAAAGTCATCAATCTTCTTGCTACTGAGCCCTGCTTTAATGTTTTGTAGACTATCCATCCCTTYCTATAGCCTTTTTAGTGATTCAGTGCCTATCTGGAGTTTACCTGCATGAGGATGGGGATGTCCAACTAGCCCAGCTCGGTCCTGGGAAGGTGTCCATCATTCYGTGCAACTTAGCACTGGGAAACTGTCCTCACAAAGGTCCCAGTAAGGTAAAACCTTCTGATCTGTCCTTGAAGTCCACTGGTCAATGCCAGCCCAGACCGTGTCTTGTGGTGCATTATTGCTGTGGTTGTACCAAACCTGGCAATCCCAGTATATCCCARGCAGTGTCTTCTGGACTGCTGCCCYCACAAGATGACCATCAAATCCTTTTTTCCTACCCATGCTGTCATTACTAGCAAAAGCTAAACAACACTCCATGGTTGTATAATAGCTTCCCATGCAAGAATAACTTGAAGGTGTAACTCCTCCTTAATCGGGGAAAAACAAATAGATGCCGAAGCCGTCTCTGTGAATAGTCACTGTGCAAACTGTAAAGTTCCTTTTTGCCAACCCTGTTTGGCTTTCTCAGTATGATGCAGCTGAGGAAGGTGAAAGGACAAAATCACTCKATTGTGCAACAGTCACTTCAAATTCTTGCAACCTGCGGTGTTTTATTTGTATGGCACTATGTATATTATATTACTCTGAAAGGGCGACAGAGAAGAAATCTCCCAGGTGTGCAACACAACAAAGTCTACTAAAATACAGTTGAAAATTAAGATCACAGTATGATAAAGAAAGAATACCTAGAAACCAGAAGGGATTAACTAAAACCAAACAGAGGAAAAAAGAACCGAATTTCCAGGCTGAAATCAAGCTAGGATCAAAGGACCAGTCTGCAAGGACACAAGAGGCAAAAARTCCTTTTTGTTTTATTCTTTTCTCCTCTGAGCTTACTATACTAAAGTACATTTTTTTTTTTTTTTTTAAAAAATGGGGTTTTGGGGGGTTTTTTTGGGGACACTTATCAAAATAATGGAAAATATTTTTGATAGATATCTTTCAAATATATTGTCAAATTAGGTTTTGTACCATAATTCTTCTACCATTTTGCATTAGTTTCAATAGCAGAAATAGTAACCATTGTGTTTTAAATATGCTCTTATGGAGTAAATTCTGTACTTCAGGTGTATAGGTTAGTTCTTACTCAATGAATGTCAGTAAAAAGCTCCACAGTGGTGAACACAGGCTACTCACCATCACTGCAGTTATTTATTATATCCTAATTAAACTTTGTTGAATGAAAAGCTTAATYTGTACTCCTCAGTTTCTGCCATGTCTACATTATCAGGAGACCTTCCCTGAGTGAATCCAGACATTCCCGTGTGGTGTCTSTATTCATTTTATACATAAGCTTTAGCACCTCCTTAATATTTGAGAGGAAGATTTTTGGTGCCCTGCTCTGCATTTTGGTAGTTTAATTTCCGTGGTCTAGCAGCATACTGTTTCTTTGGAGACAATGTCAGATTGCTTTCCGACTATTTTTCTTATGCCTGCCGGATCTTCATTTCTGGTACGTGGTTCCTAGGTTTGCRGCTTGGCACAACTTTTTATGTTTAGCTTATGCATATGTGGTTACTACTGTGGTGTTTTCTCCTTCCAGATGGTAACTACCGTTCCTTGCTCTGTCACTAGAACCAAGAAGGTGGTCACAATCCTCCCAGCCCAGTCCCAGGGTGGAGTCCAGCATTCCCTGCAATCTAGCACAAGGAAACCACATTCTCTCACGTGACTCATTAAGGTGAGTAATGAAACCGTGGTGTACTGAAAGATTACTGCAGCATTTCTGGAACACTGTCAACAGTTACTTACTGTGGATTAATATATGTAATATTTAACTATTTTTAATTCTTCACATTTGTATTACAGTTAGAGGAATGCAGTGAAGCACTGGCTTTTGTGTGCACTCCAAATCATGTCACTTGCACSCTTCCTCTCTGTTCTTTAGCTGATTAAATGAACCAAGGTACCTCTCACGAATTTGATGCAAGAGATAATACAAGGAGAATAAAAATGGGGTTTTAATATGCTGCTTTTTAAAAAGACTTTAATTCCTGTAAAATTTACTTCAAACTACTTTTCATATGCATTTGGACCAGAGAGGAGTGTGGATGCTAACACATGCTTAGTCACCTTTATTATTCACTCTTGTTCTTCAGCAAGATTCAAAGATTGAAGAACTGCCCCTAAATGCTTCTTTGCATCCAGATTTTATAAGGTAAGGTTCTTGATGAAATAATGTTCTGCTATTTCTTCCAAGACCAATTCAAATAAAAAATAGACAAATGTCTTGTATTTGAAGGTGGTGCCCTCATGTCCCTCAGTGGCTGTGAAATGAGAATTTACAAGCTACATTTGATAAGTTACTGGATCTTTTTTCCTCTGTAGGACCTCTCTTTATCTGCCAAGTATCATAGATTGGTTTTCTTCTGTGCTTCTAAATTGCTTTTTTTTTTGGGGGGGGGGGGTTGGACTGCCTGTGTCATTTGGCATAGTTTTTTGGGTTTTTTTTTAATCCTTAATGGTATATCTGTGGAATTTACAATAATGTATTAGTCACACTTGTTTGGGATGRRGAAATAATGCCAAAAGTATAAAGGGTGTGAAAGAAGCACCCCAGTCCTGAAAATAAGTRCWTAAATAGTGTGAGCCTAAGGGTGTATGTTAGTGTGAGACACAAGGGTAACTAGGATTGTCTGAAGTGCAAGGTCCTCAAAACCTATATGGAATAAATCGTGGTGGCTTTTCTAGATTAAGCTCTTTGGAAACAGCTCCTGAAATATTGCTTGGAGAGTACTRCTTCATTTGATCAAAAGGGAGCCCTTGAGAAATGAAAATAGGTATTATGTAGGTATTCAGGACCCCACAGAAAAACTAGGAATCAGGTTTGATGCTGCACTGATGTGGCCTTTAAAATAATCCAATACAACCCTCACATAAACATCACAAATCCTCTATATATGAATATGGAGAAGGGACATATGTCTTCAGTTCTCAGTAGAGGATAATATGGATACCATTCTGTAGGAAGATAATGGTAACAGAGTCCATCTTGTTGCTAGTAAAGCATAAAATCAGCTCTGGTTTAGATAGCCTGAGAGCTGTAAATTTCAGTGTATCTCACTTTGGTAAATATTACTTCTAAACTAGTGAAGCTGACTGAATGAAATTTGCTTATTTGTTTTGCGTTTTCCTTGAAAGTGGTTACCAAGAATAATTCTCTGTTGTCAGGAGTACCACAGAATCTCAGAATCACAGAATGGGCAAAGATTGGATAGGAACACAGTAATACATTTGGTCCAACTTCCCTGCTCAAGCAGAGTCATCCTAATGCATACAAAYGTATCCAGACARCTCTGGAATATCTTTGGTGAGAGASACTTCGCAACCTCTCTGGGCAACACAGTAAAGAATCCACACAGTAAAGAAGTTCCTATTCATGTGGAGCTTCTTGTGCTCCAGTTTCTGCCTGTTGACTCTTGTCCTATTCTTCAGCACCACTAAGAAAAGCCTGTCCATCCTCTTGGCACCCCCACTTCAGACACTGACAGACATTGATGAGCTTCTCTCTCAGTTGTCTCTTCTTGAGTCTGAACAGGCCCAGCTCCCTCATCCTTTCCTCATACGAGAGATGCTCCAGTCCCTTAAGCACCTTTGTCACCCTCTGCTGGACCTGCTCCAGGAGCTCCATGTTGTTCTTGTACTGAGGAGAGAAGAGCTGGAAGGGCTGAGAAGGGGCAGGATCACCTACCCCATTCTGCTGGCAAAGCTCTTCCTAGTGCATCCCATGACACCACTGGCGTTCTTGACCACAAGGACACAGTGCTGGACCATGAACAGCTGGCTGTCCATCAGGATCCCCAGATCTTTCTTCGCAGAGCTGCYTTTGAGCAGCTGAGGCTGACCCCAGCCTGTGCAGGGAGTTAWTCCTCCCTGGGTGCAGGACCCTGCATTTGCCCTTGTTGAATTTCAGACACTTCTTCTCTGCCCATTTCTCTCTCCTTTGAAGTCTCTCTGCAGGGCAGCACAGCCTCTGGGTATTGGCCATCCTAGATTCGTGTTGTCAGTGGATTTGTTGAGGAGGCTTTTATACCAGAATCCAAGTCCTTAATGAGTAAGTTAAACAGTATTGGCCCAGTATTRGACCTTGGGGGACATGACGAATCTTCCATTTAGACCCTGTGCCACTGATTATGACCCTCTGGGATCTGCTGTTCAACCACTTCTCAAACCAGCTCACTTTCCACTCATCCAAGCCACGCTCCATGAGTTTGCCTATGAAGATATTGTGAGAGACAATGTAGAAAACCTTGCTGAAGCTGAGATCGAAAATATCCGTTGATCTCCTCTCATCCAGGTAGTTGTTTCATCATGGAAAGCAATTGGGTTTGTCAAGCATGATTTACCTTTAGTGAATCCATGCTGACCAGTCYTTATCTCCTTCTGGTCATCCATGAGGATAAAGAATGAGGTACTCCATCACRTTGTAAGAGACTGAAATTCTAAATGTCAATGTCTCAATCAGTCATTTGCAAAAGCAGCAGGGTACTTTACTGAGGCCAGGTTTGCAGGTCCCCAAACAAAGGGGAGGAGGAGAAGTTTGGGGGTGTGGAAACAAAACTTCTGATCAGCGTAAAAACAGCCCAGGAATGAGAACCCACTACTGGGAGATGACAATGACAAAAAGAGTTTTGTTTAGCAACCAGCTGGGGTTTGAGCCAGGCTGAGGATCCAAAAGCAGATCCTGAGAGGTGGGACTATGCTTTTCATCATGCCAATGTCCTCCCTTACAGKACAGGCTCAGGTATAAAACTCCTTCCCCTTAGGGAAGGTATTGGGGCATCCCCAGGCAGCCCTGAGGGTGTTCATCCCTTGTGGTGGGGCACAGCAGTCTCAGCTACATTGATATGAGAGGCAGCTGTCATGTCTCAAGGTGTCACAGTGTTAAACGCTGTTCAGTGGAGGTGCCTGGGCATTCCCACCTGAACCTGAATGTGTATTAACCCACTAAATGCTGTGTTTCATGGGCTTCCCTCACACCCAACAGATCAAGGCTGCCACCACCTCTTCAACCAACAGACATCGAAAACATTCCAGTCAGATGAGCTGTCCCAGCACATCTCCATGATCACAATGGGATCAAGCCCCATGATTGCACACATCTCTGGTTTCTCCTGTTTGTTCCCCATACTGCCTACATTCCTGTGAAGTATGAACTAAGTTGCAAAGGTATGAATTCTAAATAATTTAGTTTTAGCTCCACCAGATGGCATTGTTGAGAGGCTTAATTAAATTCTGACWGCATAACATCTTGTTAAATTATGGTGACAATTAAAAAGGGAACGAGAGACAGTGAGAAAAACAAGACTCATTATTATTCTTCTGAAATGTTATAGCAAATCATTAAATAAGCTTACTATAATATAGAATTTAGGCTCCCAGAAGAACTTTTTTGTTTAAATGAAATCTAAATTATAAATTCTWGTGTGTTAAGCAGAAATACTTCTTTCCAGTGTCTAATGCTTTCATATCCCTAAATAGCCATACAGGAATATTTACATTTAATTTAATTAATTAACATGTAATTCTTTAAGTGAGCTAATTATAAAAATGTCTTTTTGCCTTCATTTTTTTTTGCAAATGGATTAAAGTTTTACTATTTTCTTTTTCTGTGATTTTTTTTTTGTTGGTTGGTTGATTGGAGCGGGATATTTTTTGTTTTTTTTCGGTTTGTTGATTAGTT
>NW_026623545.1:607753-609543 GCF_030028575.1 Malurus melanocephalus
AGGGGAAAATTGTGATTGTTACTTCCTTTTCCAGGTGGGTTTGACATCTCTGACACTTTGGAGGACTGATGTTCCTATACTCAAATGGGTCTTCCAAAAGCTCTTTTTTTCTACAATGATTAGGGGAAAAAAAAAAAGTGAGTGATGAATACTTGGACTAACTTACTCCACGTTCTCACATCCTTAAATGCTTCTATAATGTCTCCAACCATAACAATAGTGACTAAAATAGACATAACAACAGTGACTAAAACCAAATTTTCTAATGGAATTAGTGGTACATGATGGCTAAACTTCCAGAGCTTGAGTGACTGCTAAGCCCCAAATGGTCTTTCAATATCCTAAATCAAAATTTGAGAGAAACTTCAGAGCACGCCGACTCTCTCACCTTCCATAACAAACCCTATTTTAGAAATTCAGTCAGTCATACTTCCCAGTGCTAAGTTTAAGTACTTGGTCAGGAAATTTGGATGTTCAGACCTCTAGGATATGCTGTGGAGTAATACACAGTTGGTAACTGTAACCTAAAAAAAAAAAAAAAAAAAAAAAAAAAAAAAAAAAAAGGGCTTTAAAAGTAGTGCACACATTATTTTGATATGTGTACATGACAATTTTTCCTACACTCTTCCATCAACTCTTTAATTAGCACATGGTTTTTCTACATGTTGTAAAAACATGACAGTTCCACAAGGTTCTGTGAGCTAAGCAACCTCTGAGTAACTGGAATGTGACCTGGCTAATATGCTTGTATTTCCTATATAATTTCATTAGCTTCTATTTCTTTTAAATGTCTTTTTGTAAGCAAAAATGTAAACCATAATCAGGATCAATAATTATTTAGTGGCTATTCATTAGGTTTTTGCAATTAAAGATGTGTTTTCTATGTTGTATCATGAAATAATCTCAGCTAAATTAGTGACATTGTTTTTGGKTTTTTTTCAAAGCAAAATGACAATTATTTTTTKCTTGCTTTCATATTCCTCATACTATAGAAGTCACTTATTTAATGGGTCTTAAAAATAAAATTCTTAAGCATTTTTTACAGACACATTCAATTTGTCTTCTCTTCCTTTGTTTTTTCCTGTTTCTTTCTAATTTTCTGAGCCTGGATTTCCTTTCTGCAAAAATGATTCAATTTCAACAGGAGATAATCATGATTGGGATAATAGTAGTTGGGGTAGCCAGCATAYCACCCCTTCTTCATCCAAAGAATTGTGTCCTGGTCATCTAGGATGCCCTGCTAGGAAAACAGAGGGTGTGGGCTTATAGTCTGAACTTTAGGAAGACAGGTAATATAGGTCTCCCACTGTGTCCAAAATTCTTGTGATGGTATTATTTCAACTTTTCCTACAGTAGTACTAAGCTGAAGTGGAGGTGAATGGTGTGTTTTATGCTGAAAGTGATGTTGTAGGGCTTTGCTAAGAGAGCTGCTTGCAAACATGGTGACTAGATTGGATCTCCTTGGAAACAAAACCCGAATTTCAAGTGGCACGAGGCAAAAGATTAGTTGTGAGATGTTTAGCTTTGCCTGCATCTCTCAGCACAGCTGCTTCGTGGTTCAGACCAGAAGGGTGTTCTTTCTTGTTTGTCCTTTCTGAGTAAATTATTCATTTGTACTTTCTGTGCTAAGGTGGTTTCCATGTAGGGTTCTCAAATGTCAACAATACTGTTGCGGTTTGGAATGCTGGCCAAAAGCCAGGCACCCACAACACCTGCTCATTCGCTCTCCCCCACCACCACACCGGGTAGAGAAGAGCGAAGGGGGAAAAAAACTAACAAAAAGATTCATG
>NW_026623545.1:610559-613184 GCF_030028575.1 Malurus melanocephalus
CAAGTGAAACCAACACAAATACACATCTTTCCAGTTATAATTTCCCAGAAGAAGTGAAGTCATTCCATCTGCTGAAGTGTTTTCAGTACATAAAATCAGCCTATGACCAGGTCAAGGTAAAACACTGGAAAATACTTGCAATGTGGATGCCAGGTCCTCAACACAATTTGTTTTGCTGTGCTCTTTCTTAAATAGATTTGCAACTAATACAGTTAAATCCTCACATTTACAGACTTATTGGAGTGCAAGGAACTTCACCAGTTCTAATGAAGGTATCTAGGGAAYCTCTGTTTCCTAAGAGATGTTGCTATGGGGTTGTTTGATTATTTGTTTTGTTTTTTGTTTGTTCAGCTTCTTTAAAAAATTGCAAATTCATTTAGGTCACTATTTTTTACAACTTTATATATTTGTAAGAATAGTTATATCAAAACAGAGATGGTTGAGCTAATGAGATTATGCTTAGAATGTTGTTTTCAAGGAAGATAGCCCAAAGATTTTTTTTTTTTTTTTTTTCCCTGACCTAGGGTTTAGCTTTCCTTGAAGATAGCAGATGCGTTGAGGAAGAAGTACGAATTCAGTCTGTTCGTTTTTAAGAATTCTCCAGTAGATGGAGATAGAGAACAGGGCTTTTTAGGAGATGTATCATTTTTTTTTTTTTCCGCTGGTAGTGTTTATTCATTTTCTGTCAATCTTCCTAGGGTGTTTATCATAACTGTTAATAATTTGTTGTCTGAGAAGGTGCTCAAGAAAGCACAGACAACAGTGCCTAGATAAGAATTCAGACCATCTCTGCATATAAAAGGTGAGTTGAACAAGTTAACAAATGTCCTAAAAAGAAATACAACTCTGTAAGATGTTTTGTGTTTAGTCAGATTTTTTTTTTAATTTATAATTTCAGATTAATAGATAAGCTATGTAATTTTTATTTAAGGTAGTTTATTTTAATATGCAAACTCTCATCTGCATGATTTGAGTCACCAGCATACTAGTGTGTGGGAATTGTTTATTCATATATTCTTTTCATGATGTTAACATGTCGTAAGTATTGACATAATTTCCTTAATTTTTCAGTTATTTTGTGGAAAAAAAAAAAAAAGAAAAAAAAGTGAGTTGGTTACTTTACTGGCCAGTTATTCTTCTATGATCTCTGCAGAAGCAGAAATTCTTTAAAATTAGAGGAAAGACTATGGGACTATAAAGACTATTTKTTTTAAAAAATTAAATATATGTAGTCATAGCARGAATATGTTAATGGTGGAACAAAAACTACAAGGTCATTTCAAATCACATATATTATTCACATATGCTACCACCTAAAAATGCCAATGAGTGGCTGGCCAAGAAGTAGCACATTTCTTCTGGTTTGAGTCCTTAAAACATGCACCGGAAGATGGATATTTAGCCTTGCCATAAAATATTGACTGCCATTACTCAGCAAAATAGGTATGAATGCTCCTTGGAGAGACGTTTGTTTAAGAAATAAGAKATCACTTGCACAAAAATATCTTTTTTTTTGTTTTCTCATTTATGTGTTTACTATAGATATTTACAAGGATTTTGTCATTGTGGCACATAGATTGATTTAAAAGATTGTGTCTTTCTGACAGGCAACTTGCAATACATGTTGATTTGATGTTAAAAATAAAGAGAAAACTTCAAAGTTTTAAGACAGTCTTCAAAAGTGGTGAGGATGAGTGGTCATTGTTTGAAAGTTAATTCATGACCTATAGTTTGGTATCTGAGAAAAATTCTGTATAAAAATGTGTCCTTTTTCTCATGGATGGTACTCCAGTCATTACTGGTGTTCATGGTCACATAAAAAGAAAAAATCAGCTGTGTCTAAAAAAACCTTGATACTAAAGACAAAAAGGTTAGCTATAACAAGCTCCTTTTTTTTTTTTTTTTTTTTTTTTTTTTTTTTTTTTTTTTTTTTTTTTTTTTTTTTTTTTTATTTTTTTAAAGAGCCTTTAGGTTATGTCATTTTATCAGTAGCTTAGAATAATGCCATGCATATTTTCCAAAAGCCAGATTTATATAGATATTTATACTTTCTTATTGAAAGCCTAATCCTGTTTCTGAGATGTCTGTCTGGAGAAACCATTTGTTTACCTCTCACTGTGCAAGATTTTTGGTTTGTTTGTTGTTTTGGGATTTTTTTGGTTGGTTCATTTTTGGGGAAATTTTTATTATCTTTTCCCATGTAATAGAAAGCAATCTTGAGATTTCTGAGGATTTATAGAAAGAAGTGGTTGAACTGAAAGAACAGTTAGACTCAAAGGACAGATTGCCTTGAAATCATTCTGAAGAACAGGGCAAAGCTGTGGTGAAGGTCTGCAACCTCTTCATCAATAATACAGTGGTCTCAGGAGCGCTGCAGTGTTGGGAAGATGAGCAAAAGATCTCTTTCATTTAGAAARGGATATGAAAAGACTGACCTTGTTTCTCATGAAGAAGGTACTAGAAGAAAATTTCCTTGGAATACCACAGAGGAATTCTTGATTTCTTTACCTCAAAAAGCAGAAGTGTGTGAGTAAGAGTTATTGCAACATTTTTTTCCTACTTTGTCCAAGCATTCTCTCTCACTAACACTTCTCCAAAGAAAGTTTGCAGAGAGCTTTTTTTTTT
>NW_026623545.1:613324-627448 GCF_030028575.1 Malurus melanocephalus
TCTTTTCTTTTCTTTTCTTTTCTTTTTTGTTTTCATCTGCTTGCTTAATGCAATAATGTTTACTGACAGTCATAAATGAGGAGCAATCTGCACTGGCACAAGACATTATCAAATAGCATAGTATATTTGTACCTATATATATATACATTTATATAAACACAAGGGAAGTCCCTTTAAAGTAATATATCATATTGTCAACTTTTTCACTAACCATGATAGCATGGTTTTCTGTCACTTATTGAGATATGAACTATTTTAACAATAGTAAGAATTGTCAGGATTTGATGCATTCTCATCTTAGCAAGAGTTCACTTAACCAGAACATTGGGGATTTGGAATATGTCAAGGACAGCAAATACAGAACATTTGTTTTTCTCTGTATCTTGYTGCTCTAAAGGTCAATCAATCTCCCTCTTCTACCAACCTATACTGGGATTCTGGCACTGTTCTACAAGCATAACAAGTAATCTGGATTTTTTGTTCTCTGTGCTAGAAGCCCCCAAAGTCGTTGTTCAGAGAGGAACATTTATAGATTTGTTTATGAAGTGAGAATTCAAAATGATTTTCAATACTTTCTGCTGTTCTTTATTCCCTTTATTCTTTCAAGTGCCTGACTTTTTCACCAGCTTTCCTGAGTTAAACCAAAAGTGCAGTCCTGACAAAAGGTCTTTTTGATGACAGCAAGAGAAGCAGGAGTGATTGATCTGGACAAGAGAAGYCTTCTACGCTCTGAGTGTTTTCTGTTTTTCTTGTCTTGTTTGTGGAGCTTAGATCAGTGAAGGACCTCTTCTTTTACAAATGAGGATTCCAGGTCAAATATAAAGCAAAATAACTGGTGCAAAGTGGGTGGACGYTAAAATCGATAGTATACTTGGAAATCACAGGCCTCTTGTAATCTTTATGGCTGTAATCCAATGTTTCTCTCAGGGTTATATGTTCTGCTTACATTAGTATGACTGCTAAACCCATTTCAAAATAATGTATTCCAGGTCTTACCAATTGTACAGTGAAAAGATTGGCATTTTACTCTGACCCCAGAGTTCCCCTTGACATTGTAACTTCTGCACTGCTCTGTGTGCAGGTGACAGCTTCCACCTTCTACCTTTCCAGGCTGACTTCATTTTCTAGCAATCTTTTAACTGCTATGGAAGTATTYTGACATCAGGAACAATGGATTTAATGAAAAGAGTCGGTAGTTGCCAAGTTATTTTGAAGGGACAACCATATTGTTTGCTTTGGGGAGCAGAGTGCTCTCTCTCCAGATTTTATGATGTCTCAAGAAATATTATAATCCTCTCAACAACCTCATCCTAAGAAGATCTGTCATGTCTAGCTTGTCTTACAGTATCTGATCACTTTTCCARTGAGTTTCTCAAATCTGAAAAAAAAAAATGTTATTGCTCCTTGTCCTCGCCATCCTTTAAGCACTGGTGCTCCATGCATGCAACTCCGATTTCTTCTGCAGACAATGGTTTGTACTATTTTCCTTTAAAGCAAGCAATACTGATAAAGTTTACAAATACAAATTTCCTATTCTACAATGATTCATGCAAAGCTAATGAGAAGAGAACAAACCTTTACATACCATGATGCATACCTGACATATTCCAATCATTACTGTCTTGGATTTTTTTGCCTATGTATCTTAGACTAAATCAGTTTTACATACWATTACTATGGTTACATTTAATTTCTTCTTTAAAAAATGAAAAAGATTTTATGAAGTCTTTCACAAGATTTCTAGCAGAATATAATTCTGACAGTAACATATAACAAAACACCTATTTTGGAGCTTTCTTTTTCTGAGTATGTATGATTTTTATTAAGCTCCACTATTCTTCTGTTAGGTTGACTATAGATTTTTTTTTTAGTATTTCTCTATCCCATAGCAACCTCATTATCTGCAAAAAAAAAAAAAAAAAAAAAAAAAAAAAAAAAAAAAAATACACCTTGGAGATATTATGTTCATGTACAAAATTATTTAACTAATACCTTTGCCTTTATAACTGCGCTAACTCAGAATACAGATCATCAGAGAGAAATGTCACCTCTGTATTTCAACCAACTTTGGCCTTTCTTCTATGAATCTTAAAATCTTTAGTACCACTGTTACTGAGTTGTGTGAACTAGTGTTGAGAACATATGCATAAATTTCCAATGCAGAATTTTTTGCTTTTCCCTCTCCCTTTCTCTCTTTCAATTACCCAACTGTCTTCAGAAGATTTATACACATGCATTAAGCAAGAAGAAAATATTAAAAACATGGATATTATTCTTTTTTAACCATTTTCTTAACCCAAATACAGGAAAGCTGCTCTGCGATCTTCTTTGGTTACTAGATCTCATATAAAATCAGCACTTAATGAGAGATTTGCATTATTGATAGGTACATTTCAAAAGATTTTGAAAAAAAACTTTTTAAAATTTGTATTTAYATAAAGCTGTAGATCCTGGTCTTCCAGATACTCTTAGCATTATCAAAATCAAGAAAAAAAAAATCTACTTATTATTACAAGAATACAATTATTKGTACACTGTTATAGGGCAAACAAGGATCTAGAAATGAAAACTCTTCTCATGCCATGATATGGTTTTAATCTCAAAGAACCAAAACAATATTTGCTTTTCATATGTTTTCTCTTGCGTCAGTTACCATCTGGGGATAGGCTACATCCCCACAGAGGATACAGAAGGCTGTATTACGAACAGAAAAATATGTAGTAGGTTTTAGTCTCTCTTTGCACACTGTCTTGCCAATAAAGAACAACCAGGCACAGTGGGGTGTGATTTACTGCCTCTTCTGTATCATGAGGTTCAAAAATGTCTCTCTAGTATTTTGCATTTCTACGGAAAGGAAGTTTATCAAGAAGGATGGAAGGGAGTTGCTGCTTGCTTCATTTAGGTTTGGAATGCCAGCTGGAGACTACAAGTGTGGGAAATGCCACTTAGCTTCCCTGTTTATAATGCAGATGTAGTCAAATACATCTATAGAGATGCAATAAACTTTATTTTTCTATTTCATTCTGAAATAAAATATTTGGTTATTTTTGAAGCACCTGTTTTTAGAGTCAAGACAATTGCTTTAAAGTCCAATTTTAGATATCTAATACTAGGTAAAATAATCCTGCAATAACTACCAAGCATTTAAATTTTCAGAGCCTTTCATTGCATGATTTTAGCAGGATTTCCTTAAACTTGTGTGACTCATACAGAAAAGTGAATTTCATGGAATTTCTAACTGAATCTACTGGATAGATGTGCTGTCCTGGATCCAATGTAAGTTCCTCTCCTCACTTTAATTTTTATTGGTTTTTTTAACACTGCTTCCACTATTGCAGATCACAGTCTGTAATGCTTTTAAAGATTGTGTAAATTCTTGTACATGAAAGAAAACAATACACTATTTACTTAACAGGATAAATCCCTGAAAACAGAAATTTCTGGCAACTAGCACCTGCTTCACTTGCTTACTTTGTGGAAGATATGGAGAAACTTGGATATTTATATTGATATCATTATGTAAACTACTTACTAAAAAAATTTGCAAAAGGGTGTAATTACTCTTCTCAGGCAGAAAGAAGTCACATTGGAATTTATTCTGGGTAAGCCCAGAGAGTGTTTTCTCTTCTTTGTGCCAAACGATATCTGACAGCTCTACTAAACCCTTGCCAAGGTACCCTGCCAATGTAGCAGGGCTCTTTTGCAAGGATATCCCTTAACAGAAGAAAAGGGGGAAAYGAAAAATGAATGAAGAAGAAGGAAAATGAAGGAACAAAGAAGAAAAGACAGCAATGCTTCCAGCATCAATATGTTATTCCATATGTTTGTAAACTTCATCCTTGTGAACTGAATCGTCTCTCAGATATGTATGGATGCACAAAAACCCAATTGTTATTTCCTTTTGTGTAAATATTATTTGATCATCTGCAATATTTCCCTGTTTTCACTGGTATTTGTATTGTGTCAATATCATAACTCTGACAATTACTGTAGCAATTTTTTAAAATGCATAGTTAAGCTACTCAAACAATTTATCAAATYATACTAAACACATTCATCACCTATGCACAATTGCTGTAATTTGTAATATCTAAAGTGTGATTATGAAAGGTGCTTTTTAAAAAAGCAAATCATCATTATTTATCTTTATATTGTGTGATTGTTGACTTCTTTTTATCGTGCCCCGTGCTTTAAATTTTAAGGTCAGCCCAACTTATGAAAATCAATTTTCTTTTTCAAGTTCATAAGTCCTGAACTTCCTTAACTTAATAACTAAACATAAAAGTTTTTGGTTATTTTTTAAATCTTCAAGAAATTTTGGTAGTTTCAGCATACAATAATTTTTTTTGAGATTTATAGCTAAAATTCAATAAAATTCTTCATTTCTTTAAGTCATGGAAGAGTTWTATAAAGAAAAAATAGTAGATGGAAGATTTTTTTACCAATTCATAGTAATACCTTATTAATTTTTGCCTCTAAAATATTCATAAAGCAATAAAAGACAATTAAAAATATTATGGCTTGACCTTTAACACATTTTTTGAGATCAGCAAGAAAAAGAATTAGAATTCTTATTTTAAACACACTTGTATATACATACGCTTTATTTATCTACTTACTTAATACCCAAAACTAATTGTGGAGTTCTTAGACTATCTTTAGAAAACMAAATATTCATAATAGAGAATGAATTTGTTTCCTATGCAGTATGTGGAGAGAATTAGAAATGTAAGAAGAGTTTTACCTGGTTACAATGTTTAGAAGGAATACTTTGCCTGAGGCTGAAATACCAAAGCAGCAGAACCTACAGTTGATAACAGGTAGAAGAAATACTTGCAAAGCAGGTGAAAGGCAGAGGCTTCAGTTCAAAGCATCARGGACAAAGTTCAGCTCAGGCCAAGACCCTGATGTAGCTATGGATGTGRCTACTAAACAATCTGAGTTTTTGCTATTCCTTTGAAACATCAGCTTGAAAGACATGCTCTGGAGTGGCTGCAGACCCTTTTCTTAAAACACGTATGTGGGTTCTGGTCCCAAGTCCCGTGGATTTTCATGTAAATTTTATCTTGCAATCACTTCATGAAAAGGACAGAAACTGACTTGACAACAAGGCACGAAGCTCTCAAGTGGCCTACAGAATCCCTCTCCTCTAGCACAAGGAATCTCAAAGACTTTCCTGAATATAGAACAGCTTCTACRGCACATGAGGAGAGACTGGCAGTGGAACCATCCTGGGAAGGCTTCCCAGCAGTGGCATGCAAGATTCATGTCCACTATGTGAGACATAAATGTCAACATAGCTACAAATTGAYCTGTAAAAATCTATGCTTTTAAATATTAGTGTGAGTTTACTGCTTGTATTTTGGAAACACGTAATGGCATGTTGGGTCTCAAGGAATTGGTAATACATTTTCATAGCAATCAAGACTCTTTGTGGATCACATTTATGAAAGTTATCAAGATAAAGAAACAAACATACAGGATTTCTCCCCCCCCCCCTTTTTTTTTTCCCAATTCAACAGAAGGAAGGCAGATTGTTCAATTGACCTCTACATCCACTTTGTGTTTCACAAAATATTATGAGCTTTAAGGTTAGCAGGTTTTGTGAATGAACATCAAGGRTTGTATCTTCAGCACTCCATGTGGCACTTTGTTTAACATTACTTGTTTCGATAACATTGCAAATAATATTTTTCTTCCCCAATAGCTCATACTCGAATATTAATATAGCACTATAACAAAAAAGCAGGTTGAAATTGCATGCTCTGGTAAATCACCAGGGCAACAGGGAACTCTTCACAACCTTAYAGTGTTGATTTTCCATTTCAGAAGCTGTAAAAAATATTACTTTTGCAGAAATAACCATCAAGCTGGGAGCAAAAAAAGAAAACAGTACTTTCAAATCCAGTTAGAAGGTGTGAATCAAACTATTGTTAAGACATTTCAGTGTTGTGTGCATGTCTGTTTATATTTAGTCACAATTGAAGGTGGGTTTTTCACATTTAAAAAAGTGAATGTCTTAAAATAAAACTTATTAGATGTTTACAAAGCACAAGGACCATTATTAATATAGTGCCACGTTACTGTTTTGCTGTACTGGAAGATTGTTCCTACTAAAACATTCCTTGCTAAATCTCAAAATGTGAAACTTTAAACATTCCTATTTTCTAAATGTTTTATTTCAGATACTTTGAATGCTCTGATCKAACTAATGTCACACCTATTGCATGTGATTTTTAAAATTAAATAATTTCTTTGTGGATCTGGAATAAAATTTCAACATGATCATATTTCCATGAGAGCCTGTGAAYATATTAGATGATTTCTACCAAGTAATAAATCTTCACTAATCTTACAAGTCTTTGGATTTACCCAATTCACGCATGCATAGACTAACTAGAAGAAGAATGACTAGAATGACTAGAGTATAGGCTAAAATGCATGTGCCCTGGACAGGCATGAGATCATAACCCTACATCATTTCTCTTTCGTTAGACAGTCTAATTAACATCGTCTTCAGTGAAAATCCTGCAGGTAAATAAGAACAGAAGACCTCGTATACTGATTTAAATCAAGTTGCATTCCATGGGCGGCAATAGAGAAAGGGTATGGAAAGTTATGTCAGAACAGTGATAGGAATTTTCTGAATGCAGTAGTGATCCTTGTGGAGGAGCTTTAAGTGKGGAATAGAGAGGCTGAGATTTCATTTTCTTTAAAAATTAGAAATTTATTAATAAAAAAGGTATTTATATCTGCATGCAATATATTCAGAAACATATTTTTTTGTAAGATTTCAAGAAGTCAAAGGATCAACAGTAATTCAGAAAAAATAATTTATGATCAATATTGTTTTATCCTAGATGGCTCATTGTCTATTTTTTCCCCCAGCTCTTTGACAGAGTAGCTGCAGAATTTCTTCTGAGTGTTACCCTTGGAAACATTTTTAAAAGAAAAATGGACACAATCTCCAATCATATTAACCTCTTACCATTTAATTAAAAAAAAATAAAATCTGAATAGTGTGGAAAGAATAATAAGTTCTCCCTTCTTTCAGTATGGTTCTGCGTCCAACAGCTGCAGATCTTTGATGCACTTTATATGCAGATCCACCATATGAAGAGGTGAGCTTGTTTGGCCCCAGTCACACATTTCCCCTGATTTCATTTGATTCTGCCTTGGAGGTTGTTCTCAGTGACTTCCATCACACCAGCATTTGTGTATTTCCACAGTTACAGTTTGTCAGATATGTTTACAATATCATTGCTATGTTGCCTGTATTCAACTAATAAAAAGTCTTAGATAAGATTGTGACATCAAACATAGAATACACTAGAGCTTTTCTAAATGAGAAGAATAGCTAGTGGAAAAGGCTGGAGGATGACAAGGGGAAARCCTTTACTAATGCAACTAATGGAAGTGACAAAACAACAACGTGGAATATTCTCAGAGGCTCTGTCATTCTAAAATCCCAAGCAAATATATACTGCAGGAGTCATCAACCTCTTAAAATCCACCAACAGTTATAAACTCACTTTTCTGAAAGATTTGGGACAAGCTATGCTWGTCTAACACAAGGCCTTCAGGGAAKCCCTTTGGCAGAGGTTCAAGGGCATAACTTCTGAAGAGCACTACAGACATTAGAATAAAAAATTATCCACATATACCATGCTAAAAAAAAATAAAAAGACCTGTAGGACATCAATCTAGTTAAAAGTCCAAGGACGTGTCCCTGTAGAATTCCCCAGGGTGTAAGWGGAAAGAGTATCTCTGCACATCATTGCAGATTCTTCATAATTACTGCAGGGATATTACCAGGAGAACTGCTGCAGGGAACAAAAAGCCTTTGGGTCACATATATTATTCCCCTGATTATATCAAAGCGACACACTSTTGTACAGACCATTGTGCTGTAGGTTGTCTGTAGAAAAAAAGAAGTACTATGAAAATGAGCATTTGGATATGTGGAATGATTTTCAAATGTACTGTGATATGGATTTGAGGGCGCAGTTTGTATAATGAGTCTCAGAAATAGTGCATCCCATTGTTCTTTATCAGAGGATCTGGAGATCAAAGAACAGGCTATCTTGTAGCCAAGAAATACATATTAAAACACAACATAAAGAATACATTTTATTAACCAAAAAAAAAAAGATTGTGGTGGATCACAATCCACCACATCTGGTAATCCACCACAATTACCACCATCTGGTAATATGGATGTTTTTGTCATCCAGAGGGAAAACCTTGTCCCTCGGCCTTCAGCTTCTCAGGTGTGGAAAGTAATATTCATTGTCAGCTTTCAGATCAAAAATTGATTTCCAGCTGCTTTATGCAGCACTGTATATCTGCTTTTTTCTCTAGTTAAATCACAAAGAAGCAAGGACAATACTTCTGCATCAGGCTGAGGTKTTTTCTGTCTTGTAAGTGCTTTTTTCTAAATCTCCATCTGTCTGTAACTATTGGCTCAAAGGCAGTAGCTGGAGCTGAGAAATTTRCCTGTCCATGAGTATAAATTCATACACAGACTCCCAGGCCCTGGCCCAGGTGTGAAACCCATCAGGAGGAGTCAGGGAGCATCTCTTCAGAGCACCTTGAGAATGAGGAGGGGTCGCTGCCAAGAGGTGTGGGACACATTATGGAATGTAGGGGAAGAGCATTTTGGAATAACACAAGATTTACTGGGGGATGATTAAAGAAAGAAGTAAAGTTTAGGAAAGGGAGGGAAGCAGCTGCTTTACATAAGACCAAAAAATCAACGTGGATCAATAAGTGGATAAGGGAATTGGTTCCATGTAAATCCATGGCTGTCTGTCTRGCAATGCTCTGCATCTCATCAGTGCAGTCTGCCCTGCCTTATAATGTGCTATTTCTGACTCCTTTTCTGGTGGATGGACTCTTGCTCAGTGTCGAGAGGGAAAGAAGGGACAGTGTCTGAGTGTCAGCCTCTATAGTCAGCCCACAGGTCAACAGACCATGGGGTCACAGTGCCACAAACTGGAGTGGAGAGTGGAGAAATGTGTGAACAGCTGGAGCAGGACCTTGGTGTCATGGGGATCCATGTGCCCATGCTGTCAGGAGTTGGAACAAGCACAGCTGCATAGATGAGTGTGGGATCACCAGCAAGCATAAAGCCAGAATAGTTAGAGAGCAAATGAAGTGGCCTGGGAGCCCAAGTTAACTTTCTTTTGGAAGAGACTTTTAGCATCTATGTGTTTGAGGATGGTGCGAGACATTCCACTTTTATTTTCAGAAGATAGTGTGAAGTTTGGTTAATATTTTATTTGGGTAACAGCATTCAATCCCAGGGTTTTTTTCCCCTTGAATATGTGTTTCTTAGAGTCATCCAGAATGGCTTTAAAATCAATATACATAAACCCAAGATAAAATAACTTGCCTAAGTAAMAATATATCCAAGGCTCGCGATTTTTGACAAATCCTGAATAAATAGCACTCTGKGATTGAMTACACGTTGGRAACCCACAARCTYTCASTGAGAGTACTGAGGGCTGATTGRGAGCAGAGTGACGAGCATGAAATTSARGGAGTRTKCTGGAGTTCATTGCTTTCTTGAAATCGAGTGTAAATATAAGTTAAATTAGCCATTGTAAAATACATTTTGTTCTTTCTTTGCACTTGTTCAGAATGTGTTCATTCAGAAGGCATTATGTTTAATTATCTGATTTGTCTGTGAGACAGAGAATTCCTTGGAACCTAACATGCATTTCCTAAAACATTTCCAAAGAAACATGGAAATAATGAAAACATTTAAAATAATGTTTATTATTTAAAATAACTTGAGTATGACACATATGTTGAAAAAAGCTGAGCTCATATAGAAACCTTTATACAGCACAGCATTTTGCTTCCTGGTTGTACCAACTGGGACTTTTCTATGGTTTACATATAAACGTTTTATGCAAATTTTCCATAGAGAAGAAAAAAAGACCAAGCAGACCAAGATTTTAATAATTGCTCAAAATAACTTTTTTTAGCTTACTTTCTTAAAATACAAGGGTTTGTTTTCCCAGTAAACCACTGAAATCCTGTTGCTGTTTAGGGTTTTTCCCCTTTAATAAAATGATTTGAAATGTTATTAATATTTTTATTTATAAACCTTTCTTGTTGATATAGGCAACAGGATATACACACTGTACATTGCATACTGGATGATCCAAATCTATCTATAAGAACTTTAATCAAGTCAAATTTCTCTGCAGACCCATGAATCTCTGTGATATTATATAGTTTTTTACACTAGCTTTGTTTCCTTTCCAACTTGATGCTACCAAGGGGAAACATTTGGATCTATAACAGCCAAAATTTCTCCTTAAAAGGAGAATTCTAATTCTTTAGAAGGTTAGCTTTCTCATGTTTCCGATACTGCTGATGCCTAAAAAAATTACTTCTTTTTAGTTTAGATCCTGTGAAGCCACAGAAAGAGCAAGGGAGTACTTGTATGGATCTACATCATGAATATTTCAGTATAAAGAACCTTTCTTGGCAATTTTCAACCATAAATAAAACTACTGTGTAAAAGGCATCAAGCACAATTCTCCAGCAAAACAATCAATGCAATATGGCACTCTTACCTGAAYGAAATGTCTTTCTTAAAAGAATTACTGCATCAACATGAAGCTAAGTGAGAAAAGTTAAAAGTAATTATTTATAACAATGTGCTTTGTAATGAAAACTTTTTGACTGCAACAATATTATTTTATATATATACATATATATGTGTGTATATATATGTAACAGGACATATTGGTGAATTTGATATATGAGGAGTCAATGAAGATAATATAAAACACACATATGAATATTCAACAAGGTAGAATATTGTTTTGAGATTAAAAAGCACAAAGTTCTTCTATCCGGTCATCTTAGAGGAAAAGTCAGTGGACAACTGAAATAAAGAGGTCCAGGCCTGTTCCCATGCTCTGTTGATTATTGTATAKCTGATTATTGCGTATCAGATTATTGTATATCTGTACAGGTGATCAATACCTGAATAACTCCCTTCAGATGAATGGCGAAGAGTWTTTTTGATTTCTTATTTCCATTCTTTGTTATGAAGCCAAAGTGTCAAATATTAGTAAATGTCTTCATTTGGAGCTGGAAGTGGTCAAGAGACTTCACTTGAGTCGTTGTAAGTCCCTGAATGGGARTAATCTYTGGTGCTAGAAACTGTAATGTCAGAGGTAAGACTAGGGTGTGAATACTATTTTGCATCMAACAGATTTCCAAGACATTTAAAGTGTAAAGTGAGAGAAAATGAAAGTTGTTCAGAGACCAGCAGGAAGAAACAGATGCATTTATGCTTCTGAAAAGTTCACTGTAAACACTTTCAGTGYTCATTTTGTCATTTTTCTCTTTTGTTCTGCACTGTGTTAGGTCACAGGGAAGATTTTTTAAAGATTGCAGAATGTAGGGCATTTTTGAATTAGAAGTAGATGACAACTACTCTGACTCTCAAAGTGTCAGTAGTAAGAAAAAGTGAAGAGGCATATTTCAAGGATGATATTAGTTCAGATGAGACTATCAAAAACATGAGGCTGTGAAATATAGTGAGATCTGCTGGTTCTAGGCCATTTATTCGTCAATGTGATAAGACTTACCTCTGAAAAATGTCATGTCAGTTTCCAGATGGTGTCAGAGTAAATACACTTAACTTCTCTAGCAAAGTGGTTACCCATTTTTTCCATGTCAGACTTTTAARTATCATTGTTTTATTTATTTACATATTTATTTCTCTAGAAAATATTTATTTTCTTCAAGTATTATTTCGTCAGTTCTAACCTACTCAGAAGACTTTACATTCRCAGTCTATACATGCTCCTGTTTCTCAGGTTACCTGTGCCCARCCACAATATTTACAAGATTATATAATTTGTGTGAATTACTGTCATAACRTCAGTCAAAACTTAAACTCTTTTTCTTCCTTTTTCTCTTGTCATTAATGCTTTGTGCAGTTGTGCCAATATGAAAGGCTATGATAAGTTTCTTCCCTGTGGTGATGACCCAGTTCCCTTGGTTGAAATGACACAGGGGCAAAAACAGTTCCATTATTTTGCTGAGTGCTTGTTTCACAGTTATAGTAGGAACAAGTATGAAAATATCCYTTCTTCTATAAGGAGATGACCATTAATTCTTTAGTTACATAAGACTAAGGGTATTACTCTAAGACTAAGGGTATGTCTACATAGAGAAGGCAAGAATTTAGTTTTTCAATAGGCCAAATAACTTAGAATGTTAGGATATATTATTTTCCCCCGAGATTCAGGCTCCAAAGCACATAAATCACTTTTAAAATGTTATGCTAAGTTATACTCTGGGCCTCTGAGATAAGAAAGGTAAGATGCATGAAAAAAGTATTTGGAAAATGCAGTATAACCACCCAAAGGAACTAAAAGGAAACAGTAGGATGTTTTTTTCTGTGACTCAGATGTATTAAATACTAGCCCTTCTAGCATTTGGGTAATATTTCTGCAACAAAACAGTGGTGGATTGCTTGGTAGTATCTTSAATTTGATGACAAGTAGGAGCTTACTAGTCACACTTTGCATCATTATCATATATATTACATTCTGTAATGACACGCTGACATAAAAATATATGGATTGGAGGATTTAGCAGTGCAATTATGACCAGCTATTGACAAAAACAAACCAACCAAATAAAATCCACACCTGGAATAAGGTGCATATGTGAAGATACTGTAACTAATGAAGGATGAAATGTTAAAAATATCTATTTCATGAGATTTATTTTGCTTTTATAAGATAAGCTGATCCAGGGAATGTGTGTGACCTCTGAAGAAAAAATGGAAGTGCAACACTTGAATAATAAATGTTGGTTTACTTAAAGACCTGGAATAGCAAAAAAAGGTAGATATTTAATTCACTATTGTGATCTATCCTCAAACTAGAGTATACTGAAGTTTTATATCAACCTTTCACTGTAACTTCTGAAAAATAGTAAGTATAGGACTGAGAATCCTGCAGTTGCAATTCTTTCCTGAGGCTGTTGTTATAAGGGAGGTCTTACCAAGCTTAATATTGTCCCTGCATTCTACCTACAAGCACAGCCTCAGCCCTRTCTGGAATTTGAACTGGATAAAGATATGCCAAGTTTAAACTACATTGCTTAGCATATTCTTTTTTAATATTTAAGAATAATTTTGCATAAACTCAGAGGCTGGAATATGGAAAAGTATCCCATAAAACATAAATTCCATGTATTTATCAGGAAGGTGGCCTACGCATTTTTTTTTTTTTTTTTTTTAAAGGGGATTTAAATATTAAGCTACTTAAAAACATACCTCAAATATCTTGATTTATACATTATCTATTAAAAATATTTTCTGGAATTAGTCACCAGCTTTATCTCTAGGATTTATTTGCATTCTTCCATTTTAAATATTTTTTTACATTGATACAACTTGTCCAAGGGGAAAGAAAAAAGCCAGAAATGAGGATACATAGCTGTGCTGTGATTCACTACAGTTGTCTTCAGTTTTATTTTAGATGATGTGTCTTCATAAATTCAAAGAGTTAGRCTCTGAGTTCATCTTTCATTTCCCTGGAAACTGGAGCGTTGTGGAATAGTACTTGGCTCTGACCCAGAGCTGAGTCATAAGCAGTTTTGGCWTCTGTGGGAGAGTCCAAGATCTCTCCTGAAGTTAGCAGCACAAACTTAATTTTGTGGATATCCTTSACAAGTCACTTCTGACAGGATTGTTCTCATGTAGCCCAGGGATCTAAGTGATATGTTTAAATTAGAGCTGACTTTTACTCCTCTGTCTATTGAAGTGAATGCAAAGAGGAAGAAGAGCCAGAAAGGGAATGCTGCTTTCAAACAGATGGGCAATCAGGGCTATGTCTGTGTTTAAAATAGAAGGCTCTTGATTTCACCTGTGTGCTGCCTTCCTGTAGAGAGATGTAGATTTGTATTTCCTTTTGTGATGGCAGGACACTTAAGGATTAGGAAGGGACAACTGGGACACCGAAATTCTGCATATGCTGTGGCCCTACATCTGCTGCTTCTAGATGCAGTGCATTGTACCCTCTCAACAAAACACAGAAACCTCTCTCCGAAGTACTTCAGTAGGGCCCAAAAAGCTGTGTG
>NW_026623545.1:627726-638262 GCF_030028575.1 Malurus melanocephalus
CCATTAAATTGTCTGTTTATATGCAAAACCAGGATAAAAGCTGGATGGTTAGCATTAATCATGAACATTGTTAGATTCCCAGGCAGCAGCAGAATGCTATATATACCTGAAGCTTTTTTCGTTTATCCTCAGCACTTAAATTAAGGATAACCTTTATTTTTCCTTTGYGCTGAGGTATTTTACATATGAACCAGTTTTTAAACATAATTATGTGCAAAATTATTTCAATGTTACCAAAAGTGTATTGTGGTCATTACATTTATTGTGAATAAGCAGCTCACTTTTCATTGCTTGTGTGAGGCTTTTTAAATWGCATGCTCAATTTCAACAATATTTGAAAAARAAAATGTCCTTGTGMATTAAGTCTGGACTCAGTGATAYATCTTGCTGTTCTTTTATTCAGAAGAGCAGACCAGTCTTTTTTGTTTGTTTGTTTGTTTATTATCTACATAGTTTTGGAGCAAATTTATTATGGGATGTCTGAAGTTCCTTAGTGAATCTCAAGGTAATCTCATCTCTAATGCTTTTATAYAGTAGCTATTTAATCTTCTTTATGGAGAGGACAGAATGACCTTATTCTTTACTTTTTCTAATAAAACTTCTTACGGTTTAGAATTTCAATGAGGTTAAAAGCAAGTTCTGTCTTACGAAAAAAAAACAAAAAAAAAACATGGAAATGTCTCTCAAGTAGGAAGAACCTTTTCTTTCTATGCATTAATTGAAAAATGAAAAAAAAAMCAAAAACGTTTTACTGATTAATCTCTTTCCATTCTAGCAATGATTAGCCTATAATGCAAGAATGTATAATTATAATTTCCACTTAAATCAGGGGTTTTAAAAATAAAGTTATGTATAGTAAGGCTGCAATGAAGAAATACGTAATAAAATCTATTTTATCAAATAAATTATTTTATTCACTCAGTTTAACCGCTTAGCATTTTGTCCAACTTTTMTTTTAAAATGACAGATACTGTCAACATTCATATTAAACTTCTTTCTGTGAACAGATAAAAAAGCTCTGTTTTGACAGGGTTTCAAAAATACAGAATGATTTAAAGAAAAATCCTTACAAACAGAAAAAAATATATTTAAGGTGATTCACCACTATCTTTTTGACAGAAAAAAATAACAACTTTGGTTACAGCTTCAACTTTAGCAAAAGTAGCATCTGTGCATAGATTAGTCTGTAAAATGGTCCAGAGGATGTCAGAATTTTAAACATGTTATTTATCTTAAATTACAGCATACTTATATCAGAAGCACTCGTGCAACTTTATTTAGTTTTCACTGTCCAAATAAATTGGTTTATTCAACAATATTTCTGTCTGCTTCTTTGGAACTATGATAATTTAGTRACAATGAGTGTGCCACCCCATATTTGTTTTTGTGTGTGTTTACACACACACCTGTTTGTGTGAGTGGAGGATACACACAGAATGAGTGGATAGAAATAATAGTAAAAAAAAMCTGTCATCTTCAGTGAAATGCAGATATATCTACACAGTTTTCAAAATCCTGAATTTTGGAACAGTCCATGAGGAAGAATTAAGTACCTGCCGCTCCTCCTGTTCAGTGTTTAATTTAAGGAGAACTTAATTTTTCCATCCTTTCGCGTTGAGGGATACAAAACTGGTAGGAATATGTCACTCTTTGGTGAGCAGTATGTTACACAAATTATACCAAATTATACCAAACCTTTAAATTTTTTTTTCTTTTTTTTTTTTTTTTTTTTTTTTTTTTTTTTTTTAAATTTTTTTTTTTTTTTTTTTTTTTTTTTTTTTTAGTATTATTTTTTTTTTTTTTTTTTTTTTTTTTTTTTTTTTTTTTTTTTTTTTTTTTTTGCAAGGGTATAGGAGAAGTGTTTCATTGCCCTTTTCCTCCTCACTCAGATGACCCAGAAGCCCAAAAATTATATCAAAGGAGATTTAAGGAAGATAAAATAGATGACAGGTGTTAAAGAAGAATGTAATGTTGAAATCGAGGTTGGCAGTGTCTTAGCCTTCTATTGATCAGGGTGAGAGGAGGGAAAAGCTAAAAATCAAACACAAGTGTATGAAGAGGAGAGAACAGAGGAAAAGATTGAACATACAGTTAGATCTTATTTCCTTCATAAATCAGTAGATTCCAATATCTGTTAAAAAAATAGGTGTTTAGATGCTACAATATTGCATTTGCATTGCTACATCTATACAAATAAAACTAATAAATCTAGTATATTGCAGGAGTTTGTCACAAGTATGAAATAAACAAGTATGGCTGTGTTTTTCTTCAAGCACTTGTGTGAAACTAGTCACTATATTTAATTATATATGCAGCTCACTATGAGGTTACCAGGACTAAGAAGAAGAGGTGTATATTAAAATTATTTCTGTGTCATCCAGCTAGACAACAAACTTTCAAGATGTCTCTTTCATTTCATGGTATTTTGTTTAAAACTGTGCTGAACATTGTAATCTGAGTCAATGGTATTTAAGTCTTTAATAGTCTTACTTTGTGGAGTGGAAACTGCATTTCCAGTTCTTAAACCAGTAATAATTTTTAATGCAGCAAGATACCCTATTTGCAGAAGATTTTATTTTCCCCTCTTTTTCGATTTCATCTTAAACCATCACTGCCACCTCTGAACTTTAATCCTTGTATTTTATCTTTCATTTTACAGTCTTGGATATAGAAAAAGTTTCTCAGATAAAAGTTAGAGATTGAAGTCAGGAACTGTCTAGACTTTCATGATTTCCTTTTCTGTTGCCTAAGGACAGATGTATTGTGCAGCATGCAGCCTGCTGAGAATCTTAGTTAATGTTTAATTGAATAAATACCACTGGATATTAAAATTATGTTTATTAAGTGTAAGGTTGATGGAGTTATGGGGGGAAAAAGAAGGCAGTAAAGTTGTGTGTTGGTCTTCCAAATAAACTTTGTTAAATGAATGGCAAGAAAGAGGAATTAGTGCTTCATGATATCTGTCTAATCCTGCACTCTTATAACTCCCTGCAAACAATGGAGGATGCACTTTATCCTACTGTGTCATGAATGAAGGTATCAAACAGTGTTGGTTCCAATAAGGACCCCTGAAGGGCATCCCTAGTCACCAGTCTCCATCTGGACATTGAGTCATTGGCCACTACCCTCCGGATGCATCCACCTATTAAGTTTCTTGTTCATCAAAGAGTTCATCAAATCCATCTCTCAGCAATCTAGAGAGAAGGATGCTGTYGAGARATGTGTCAAAGACACTGCAGAAGTSTAGCTAGCTGAYATCCATAGRTCTTACCTCCATCACCTGATCCACATCTTCCAGAACCCGTCTAGTGCAAGATCACTACAGCCCAGGCTGCCTCCAGTTCTAATGTCTCTGATTGGCTCACTTGTGTGGGTGGCCAACTGGTGTAGCAACACATCCCACTTTGACAAATGCATATGGGAGYCTCCTGGCTTCCCTAAAGCTCTCTGTACTTCCTTTTCCAGCAAATATTGGTGTATCTGGCATCCTTCAGCAAGACAAAAGCCTGTGAGCACAATGTCTCCTGTGGTGGAGCAAGGAARTGGCCTGTGGTCAACACCAAACAACATTTTCCCTTCGATGCCCAGTCTCTAATCCTCGCTTTCAACCTGCTCATGGCTATTTTTCAGGGACATCTCTGCATTCCATCCATTTCTTCATGTAGAGGGCAACCCCTCCACCCCTTCCTCTCCTGCCCCTTCTGAAAAGCTTGTAGCCATCAAGAGCCACACTCAGTTATATAATTCATCCCATTAGGTAATGGCAACTAGGTTGTAGCTGTCTAGCAACATTTTCTAGTAGCATTCTGGCTTCCATCTCCTCCTGTTTTTTTGGGTTTTTTTTCCCCATGCTGTGATACTGTTGATTATARATTCAAACTGTCTCAGAGACAAATAATAAAGAAAAAGAAATCTATATATAAACACAACTGAAAGTAAGGAAAAGCATCAATTATGAGGCATTTTTTCATGTGGAAGGCATGACACAAATTTTGCTACTCAGAATTTTGTGGAGTCAAGTACAAAAATATAAATAGGGGCATCATTCTGAATGGTGGAGTACTCCATTCTCATCATTTCCAGGGCTTAATAATGCCTTGCAGAACTGACACAGAGATTTTACTCAGAATGCTCTAGATATCATGTTCCTGGTGAGATAAATTTTCTTCCACTTGGCTATGTTGTCTGTTTTTCTCAGGAAACTAATTGAAAAACAAATCAAAATAAAAAGTTCACTATTCTCAGTAAAAGAATTGAAAAAAAAAAAAAAAAAAAAAAAAAAAAAAAAAAAGCTCCCCTAGCTTCTCCTAGCATATAAAGGAAGGTCTTAGTAGTTTTGCAGGAGATAATCTGTTTTGTGTAAGACCAGAAGGAATCATATTTCAGTGGCAGTGGTAGCAGACAGCTCAAGAGATGTAAATAAATGGAGATTTCCTGTTGCACTTTAGAGTGYTTTTAAAGTGCAGGCTGGAAACCCCTAGCTCACAAATTTGTTATTCATCTTGCATAAACATGTACTCAGATTTGACATGTTCACTTACACTTACATTTTTCTTCTTTGCATGGAAGAACGACAACATTCAGATAGAGTAAAAAGCAACAAATATGACCGTGAATAACACAGGTTCTTACACTCCATGTGGCATTTCTAGTTCATTTGAATCCTGTGTGCTTCATTTATATATAGGAAATGCAAATACATTCATCCAAGCTCACTCTTTCCACATCAGTGCAGGGTAAAATTTAGTCTGGAGCCTGTAAATATGGAACTTTTTAACTCTACTTCCTTTTTTTTTTTTTTTTTTNTTTTTTTTTTTTTTTTCTGCTGTCATTTTTTTTCTTTTCCCTGTGGAAAGGAATTAGGTGCTGGAGCACTTTAAATCCCAGAAAGACCTGCTCTGTGTAGGTAAAAGGGTGATTTCTGCTGCACATGGGCATTAAAAAAAGCCAATGCAAAATGATTGAAACTCAATGCTAAGCATGAAACAAAGCTTCCTTGTGGGGATGATGGTAGAATAGCTGCTTGTTCTCTCAAACATTGGTTCTTCTGAGTCTTACTTGATTACCTCCTGTGTTYTCCTGGGCTGTTATCAGTCCAGGTACAGATCTATGCACTACTGAGATAAAAGTCTTCTTTCACTCTTTGGTCTATGTGTCCAAGTGTCCCTGTGTATAAAATTTAAATCTTCAGTTTCAGAAAGGTGTTAGGATTATATTTAGTTACTTGATATGAAATTTTCTCTGCATAGTATAAACACCAAAATGTTTTTCTTCCCAGCCTATGATAGTATGAATTTAAAGTCACTCTCATATTATAATAYTTTCAACTACATAACTGAAAGATGAGTAAATGTCAAGTTTTATCTTATATCAAAATAGACTAGGATGTCAGGACACTGATTTTTTTTGATTTTTCTTTTAGCAACCATGCTGCTACAACACTCAAGATTTATGATTCTGTTTTAGCATGAGCTTATATCTAGCTAACAGTCACTGTTGTTGCCTGKATTTCCAAAATACTTACTACTAAGTCAGTCATTTTGGCACACGTATGATTAGGCCTAGAGGTTAGAATGAATTTTCAGCTTATGTCCATCCAGGACCTGAAATTGCACTTTGTATTTTAAAATACATGGTGTCTGAATATTTAACAGTATTTAATTTATTCAGGTGTTGTAATGGTTTCCTGTCWTCAATATCTTGTAAGTTGTATATCAGCTTGACTATTTCAGTCTTTCTCAATGTCTTGTTAATGACATTGCTTTTACATGAGGAAATCTATTACTTTGAACTTTCATGGGACCCACTGTGTTCTTTGGMCCAGAGTTCATCTCACATGGCCAAATTTTTGGCAACATGTAAATTGCACATTTTTCGCTTCTTGTTTTGTTTTGTWTTGTATTTATTRTGGGTTGTTTTCATCACTGAAATCCACAGTGTACTAAGAGAGACACCTATGTCAAATATGTTACATTAAAAGTTATAATTAAATATCATATAAGTTATATTTCATATTTTGTTATATTTATATAGATATATATGTTGCCTTTAAAAATGAAACAAACCAAAGAAACCCTATTAATTCTATATGTATTGTAGAGATCTATGTAACTATGTCTGTCAGTTCTTGTCTACAAACTCAACAGTATCAACRCAGTTCAGAACCTTCCCTGATATAAGTGGGATGTGAAAGTTCTCTGTGGTTTTTCCTTTTGTCTTTAAACAGTTCTGCCAGCCTTGGAATGTGGCTAACCTTGAAGTGGTTTCTTCCCATGGTCTTTTGCAGTGCTTAAGAAATGAACAATCCAGGACCTACTGCTATTAGGAGCAGACATCCTCAATTATCTCTTGTTGGGATGGTATCCATTCATCTCATTGTTAGATGCTAATATCTTGGTTTTCAGTCCTTCCCATAWTTGCTCCATAACTCTCCATGCACTACAGTCTCCTGCTGCCCTCAAAGACAAAAACCAGAGTGCTACCTATATCTGCCAAACAACAGACACTTACTACCAGGCACGTCATACCTACTCTGGCTTCAAGGATATGACATATTTTTCAGCTTATTTTCATGGCCTGCGGTAGCTAAAATAACTCTGGTGGCTTTCCTTAATTGGTTTGGTAGCACATCAACAGCTGGCTTGTAATGATATGAATTAAAGAGCCTGCTAGCATATATGATTGAATGCAAATGCAGATGTCTTCTATTCTTTTATAAACTTCACATTTTAATGGTAGTCACAGTCCCATATCCAACAAAGAAATCCATGGGACCATTATTTCTGCATGCTGCTAGAATGAAATTGGGATGCCCTGTGTAGTAAAGGAACATCTTTACCTCTATGCCCTGACAAAAGCTGGTAAAATTTCAGTTTTAGACTTTCAAAGCCGTAAAGTTTAAGTCACTTAATATTACTTTCTGAGATCACATTCAAYTCACTTTTGAAACAGACAGAGAGATGTTTTCTAGAGCTAGAAAGATAGAGCTAGAGAGACATTTTCTGTGGTTTTAGATCTGCTATATGGAACATATTAACCAAATTCAAGCAAAATTTCTTTAAGTCACAGAAAAGGCTTGGGAATACACAGCTTTATGTATTATTCTCCTAGAATTCATGAAAATCTTCATTCAAGTTGGAACTGGAAAAGATGGGGGACTTTCCTTCACCTCCACCACCCTACCAAAGGCATTTAGGCTTTACCTACAAAGMAAATTATCCACATATTTTCCTTATATCCAGCAGCGGCCCAGCTGGGAGAGCAGAACCAGTAAATCCACTTCACCCCTGCAAAATATACAGGCAGTACAGAATGGCACATACAGATGTACTCAAATTTCTGCATTATCCTACTAGTATCTAGAGCTCCACTTCTTCCTGTATCTGTCATCCCTACATTACCAAAAGAGAAGGTAAAAGTTTTTTAAGTTTTTACCACATGATGGCCTTTAAATCTCACTCCATACTTCTAAATATATTATTTTGATGCCTTAATTTATTTGCTGTAGTAAGGAAGGGTTGTTTCACAAATCAGACTGAGAGCCACATTTACYTTGGTTTTAACAGTTATCATTACAGCCACAAGTGTGATGTTGATCAGAACATGTCAAGTAATTTTTTCTTTTTAATAGTCATATTTAATAGTCACTATTAGAAATAATAGAGATGGCTATTAAAATACTTACTACAAAATGGTTATTTTTCTAAATAAAAAGAATCATTAAAATATGAAAAATAATTATTAGAAATAAAAAACAGAGAATTATTCTCTGCACACAAAGGAGACCCAAAGAAAATTAAATAATGAGCGTTATTTGAATGTTAATATGAGTAACATTATTATGGCTTTGCCACTATGGAATGAGTACAAAAAGTTTTCAAAATAACAGGAACTTTATTTACAAGCATGACTGAGTCAGCAATRGTTCTAAAAAGAGGACAGAATATTGTTATATCTAAAATGTTGAAAGTATTTTTAGCTGTCAAATACTTTATTGAAATAAAATGATGCTCCAACAAATACAAGCACAATAAACATGAAACCAGGAAGTTAAAAGGCATTCTAGAGACATGGCAAATTAGCCCTTTGCATATTTGCAACTCGTAAATAAACAACACTTTGAAGCAATGCAAAACAGTTTAATAGAAATGAGAAGTGTGTCACAGACATTAAAAAAAAAAATCTCCATTAAGTTAATATTAATCTGAAGTTTTCTGTTATTAAAAGAGAGGAAAACAATATGATAATGCAATAATACTTTACATACTTGGAAATCACAAAACTCAAAATATTACTTTGTGTTTTCATTTAAAACATAGGAAGACAGATTTTATAGCATTAAATGTAACTATGATAGAGTGATGACAACAAAATTTTTGTACAGTAACTTGTCATTTTGGCAAAAGGAAACCAAATTAATTTATTAYCAGCCAATATTTTTAATATTTTTTTTAAATTGAAACAAGGTCTGGACCAAAGTTCTCATCAATCAGAAGAAAGCTTAATTAAAGTGAAAACTTCAAATATATAGAAGTGTGGGGTGTTTTTTTCTTGTCTCAAATACTATGAAATAAATAATTGAGTTATCTTTTCCCAAATTCTTGAGGTACATTAGATTATAGGGACTCTTTGCTGAATTACTGCTCCAATACYTCTGACATACTGCTCGAATACTTAAAATTTAGTCATCCATCTAGCCAAATGCATCAGATCAGTAGAATTGCTGKTTTTCTAAAATATAAAGTTGCTAAATTTTGGTAACAGCAATCTAAAATGTTTCCAACTATGCTGAACTATCTTTATTTCTAGTGTAGGGAATACAAATTGATACAATTAGAAGCCATTCATCTGAGGCTGCGGTAGGTAGTCTAGTACAGTTAAACTGCTGAGCTGACTGTTCACTGAAAGGCACTCTTTCTTGATTTCACCTATTCCCTCGTGCTCATTACAGTATTTAGTGGACATTAATTTGACTATTTCATTTCACTAAATCAGCAGAAAACAAGCCTAGTGGAAAAAAAAAAAAAAAAAAAAAAAAAAAAAAAAAAAAAAAAAAAAAAAAAAAAAAAAAAAAAAAAAAAAAAAAAAGGGGGAAGCAAATACAGCTCTACTCATCATTGACAAACAGAATCAGTCTTATGCCTGAGAACACAAGCAAAGGTTGTGTATTATTGCTAGCCAGGATGTAAAATTATTTTTGAATTATTTCTTACTTACAAATTCTGAATGAATGCCAGGATCTATACATGAATGTTGAATAGCCCTGTTTTTAAAAATATAATTTTTCTGTTAGCGATTACAAGAATACAGCTTCACAGAATTAGAGAGCAAATTGCAGTTTGGGCTTATCTAAGTATATTGACACTACAGAGCATGGAAATAAGCCAGGAAAAAAGAGAGAACAAACTATAGGAATTGGAACAGACTGATTTTAGTAAATTTTCAATTAAATAAGACTGGTGAAAATAAAMAAGTACAGCATTTCTATTTATTCTTTCTGAAAATCTTCTGTGCGAAGGAGTGGGGTAATACAGTGAAGGCATCTGCTAAAAATAAAGGTAGTTCTAGAAAGGGAAGAAAATGAGAAGACTGAAAATGAGAAAATGAAAAAAAAAAAMCAAACTAATAGTACTATAAAATTGAAAAGAAAAATTTGGATGAAAATGAAGGACGAGGAATATTTGAACTAAACAGGAAGTGATAAAGCACATTAAACTGAGCTTAATTATATTTATGGTATCATTCGTGGCAGGTATTATCTTTTGAAAAATGAAACTAGATAGCAATTCTCCTTTAAAATGTATTATGACTTTTCTCATCTTAAAAAATAACATAAGAAAACAAATAAATGTGTTCTTACAATAAAATGTATCCTAACTTTGTTAATTCTGTGTAATTTAAATAGTGACCTTTTCACCAAGAGGAAATTAATGGATGCAGACACTTTAGTGGTACCACAACCTTTGTCTGTAGTCCACCATTTGTCTTTACTTTTCCCATGGGAATAAAAATTATGTTCTATTCTGAGCTGTAACTCCCCGAAGATTCCACATCTAGACAGTTATTTCCCCCTCCAAAAAGTGCAAGTTCTTCCAGTGGATTTGGAAAGGTGACAGAAAATGGGACAAAATGCCAYTTTATTATCTAACAAGATTATAAGAGTGCTTCTTGTTGTCTCTACTCTGAAAAATTATCAGCAGTAAATAATTAGGAAATTCTGAATACACATACTGAAATCATAATCTCTCTTACAAACAAGTAATATTTTATATCCTGACTGGCAAAATTCCTTTTTTCAGGGAAGAGAAATGCCAGAGGGAAGTTTAATKATGTGTAAGGCAGTATTAGTACTAAGCTCACTAGAATACTACRTCAGTAAGGATGTTTATTTTGTTCATACTGTAACTTTTTCTGCTTTGACAAAGTCAAAAATGTAACTCTCCATGGGCAACTCTCCTTGGACAATTAAAGTCATAGGAAAGGTCAATGATTTCTACCCCAAAGCTAAAATAGGAATAATATAAAACCCAGCTGGAA
>NW_026623545.1:638687-640354 GCF_030028575.1 Malurus melanocephalus
GGAAAGATGGAAATAACTGTAGACTGTGAAGAGAACTGGCAAAATATTCCATTAAAAAAAAAAAAAAAAAAAAGTCTTTTAAGTTATATTAGAAAAAATGTAGGAACAAGGAATGTACTTTTGTAAACAAAACATGAAGTCATGAGCTGCTTGGAAATAAAGACTATTTTTCATGCTCGCTCTCACTGAAAGAAAAACATTCACAAATCAAATACATCACCTTGCTGTGCTAGCAGTCGTTGAGAACACATTAGATAGGCTGGTGAGCTCGCTTTGCAGGCAGCCTTTCCAAGGTTCATCCATCTCTAAGATTAATAAAGCCCTCTGTGAYAGCCTTTACAATGCAGCAAGGCTGTATTTGCAGTCAGGTATTGCCTCCTAAGTTTTATATTCAAATCTTAAACTGATTGGTCGCATTAGGCTTTAAGTCCCAGCTCTGATGTGTATTTATGGATTACTGATCTGTAGAAGGCTTTCTTCAACAAAAACAGCAATGCAGTTTTCAGCTGAAATCTGATTCTGCACTAAAYGAAAATATGTTTCTGTACAGCTACTATCCTCACCACCTTTCAAAAGCAAATGAGATTTACTTTTTGCTGTATGGCTTATTTTTTTTTCCCCTTGGAATTTATAATATATATGAAAAATCTTTTGATTATTATTGATGTTGTCAACATATTATTTGTGGATGTTGTCAGCTCTTTAGTTTTTTCCTTCCTTTCTAAGATCCACTTCTGAATTTATAATAGAAAAATGGCTATGACAAATGGCTGAATGGCTGAGCTCAGAAGGTCCTCTGAGGCAGGAATTTTTGTTTTCTATACAATAAACAAGGAGAAGGGAACAAAAAGAAGGAGATCTGGACTGAACATAGATGCCTGYAGGCACAGACATGTAGACATCTGGATAGAACAAAACAACTTCTGATAACTTCTGATRTAACAAATGTAATCAAAAGCCACAAAACACACTTGGAAAAATCTCTGATTTGCTCACCTTCCTCCAAGAGGTTAGGCTTGGAATTTATGTCTCAATTATATAAGAGAGATCCAAAATATTTGCAAAATGGATCCCATTCCAAAGAATTCAGAATATTCTCAAATAAATCTTGGCTCAATTTTGTCAAACAGAAGTCTTAGTCAAGACAATACTCTTCAAGTATTAAAACTTAGAGCTGTCAAGGAAAGCAGAAAAAGTAATCAGACAATATGGTAATATTTTTACCAGTTTTAACGTACTTGTGGAAGGGTCTTTCATCCTTGCTTACATTTAGTGCAGCACAGTTTTATGTTTGGGTTGAACATACATTAACTAGATACTGCCATCCTGAGAAGAAGTTTATTTGCAAAACTACTGTCATCTCAGTAAATTAATTCAAAGAATTTACTCACTGAGCACTCATTTTGAGAGGAAGACAGCAATATAGAAAGAAAGTTTTATTTTRTAAAGCTCAAATGGATTTGTATAGAGAGGGTTAACATTATGACTTTATCTTAACTATTACAGCATTCAGGGAAATTTTAATTTCCCATTTCTAACAAGTCTTTGGAAAATTCTTAGAATATTTAGTAGAGAATTATCTATGAATATGTTCTGCTTCAATTTATATTAAAATTATTGCTGAAAAATTTCTGCTAATATCTTTTGACAAGGTTTCTCAATGCACT
>NW_026623545.1:641518-642295 GCF_030028575.1 Malurus melanocephalus
CTAAAGCCATTTGAGAAGCTTTGGTTAAGYTGGCTGGCCCAACTCTGCCAATTGAGTAAGATACAGACCTCATGCAGGTCTTCTGTCATAACTGCCAGCYCCAAAGGAAGGCTCTAGATAAACTAGCCTGTCTCAAATATCAGCAGAAACAACTTTAGCATAACGAAAAAGATTCAACAAAAAGATTTTGTTTTTTCCTATCACCAGGAACACAGTACCTGAAGAGTGAAATGGAAGTTTATTCTGGAAGATTCTTTTTATGCATACTGCTCTTGTAACAAAGCATACTTATGTAGATAGGACTTTGGGGGTGGGGGGGGAGGGGGGGGGAGGAGTTAAACAAAAACTTATACAATTGAAGCCTTTGTAGTGGTTAAATTTCAGTTAACTGCAGTTAAATGTTACCAGAAAAGATAATTCAGACTAATASCACAGAATGCAACTCTTGTAGACTCAAAGTATAGAGAGATACTACAAACCATCACAGCTTAACGACTAAACGCAGTTTCAGTAATTATCTGTTCTTAGACATTTCTGCGCTTGAAATAAAGCGTTATTCTAAGGAGTTTTTAAAGCGTGTTTTTCTATCTTATGTTGTTGCAGTTTTAGTGTGTTATGCTTCTAAATACAACCACCTCCTGTGATTTTGCTGAAGATCAGTTAACTGACTATAACTTTATATGTGGTGGCAGGCTAGAGAGGGAGGTTTTGGAGTGGAAAGGAAGGGCTACTTGTCTTTGTACTGTTTGCACCAGCAACAACCTTGATTAGAGAATG
>NW_026623545.1:642370-655535 GCF_030028575.1 Malurus melanocephalus
CAAGCAAATCACAAATACACTGAAAAAGACAAGGAGATTTGACTRCATTTTTGTTAGCACCAGTTAAAATAGCATCAGCAGAGTCTATACAGCCAGTTTCTGTACCAGGAATAAATCTAAGGGAATAGGAAAAAATTGAAATTATGTGCCTCCTCAGATTAGCAGTCTCTGGAGTGGTGCTTTACTATGAAAGGTTGAAGTTTTGTTAAAGGAGATTTTCAACAAAAAAAGTGGGATGCTTCATTGTTGTTTTGTTCTCTGTTTTGGTTTATTTTTTCTGTATCTGTCTATCTAGTCAATGGAATAAATAAATAAATAAATAGATGCCACTACAAAATTAATCATTTTTCTCAAAAGTTTAAGCACACATAGTAGTGTCCTGCAAGACATTTTTAAAAACCTGCACCTTAAGCATTCTGTAAAGAGTGTGTTACCAAAGAAGAAAATTATCCMCTGAGGATTCATAGAATATATGACTAAAGTAACTTTTGTATTTTCAGAAAATAATGTAACTGTGGGTGGAAGTAGGATGAGTTAAGTACAAACTCCTTAACTTCTGTTTTAAATAGATATCTATCCTTCCTTTTTGTTTATCTGATGAATATATACTTCAAAAATATGCATATATTAGTGAATTACTTGGTACAATAGTGGAGAAAACTTTTACTTAGATCATATTTTTTCAAAGTTCCCATCTGCTGCATATTTCTAAAAATGTAGATACTAAGGTRTCTTATTCTTGGTTTATATACTGATATGGAATTAGATTATAAAGGCTACAGGTTATGCACTATATTAAAAAATTATACATGTAACCATGCAGAAATACCAACAGAGGGTATACCTATGTAATTCAGTTTTCTGAAGTAGCATATTAACTATGGTAATGTAAATTTTTAGAYGGAATCACAGAATCARTCAGGTTGGAAAAGACCTCTGAGATATCAGGTCCAACCTTTGACTGAACAYCCCCTGTAMACCAAACCATGGCACYCAGYGCCACACCCMGTCAGTGTTTRGGCACAATAGCGCTGACAGATCTGTGGAAACCATAAATGAAAACCATACAACAAAAACAGTCTGTGTGGAGGATAACATTTCAAACAGGTTGCCTGTCAAGGTAACAGGAATTCATGTAATAAAAACAGTTGGGCTGCACTTCCGTTAGTATGTAGCTAAAAACTGGTAAAATTTTCACCAACTGAAACAGTGTACCATTGCCCTCTGGGAAAATTTAAATKCTTGATTTGTGTCCAAATTAAGGTATAATGTATCATCACTAATAATTGTCATTCAGCTTGTAACTGCTGGTACAATCGGAATCATTAGTGTAATTAACCTTAATCAAAAAATTCATCTTAGGATTTCTATTCATGCCTACGAGAKRTGATTRTGGAGTGTAGAAGACTGAACAGGGSARTGTTAAAAGTTATTTAYTGAACTCATTCTACTCTGGGCTGGCTTACTGGGGTTTATTATTGTTCACAGCCAAACCTCTACATCTTTGTAGTTACACCTGTAACCCTTTACTTCAGGTGGAAACAAGTGATGTTTACATACTTTATCTAAATTTTTAAACATTTCTTTATTTCTGGGCTTAGTCATCTATTGAATTTTACAAGTAGGATTTTTTTAATGCAGTTTGAGCCATCCATAATTTAGTCATCTATAGCTGTCTCTAAATTATGGAAAGTCTCTTCTGCTTGTCTTAGGTCATCATTTTACAACTGAAAGAACAGTCACTCTCTCTGYCTAACAGTCATTCACACTGTCTCCTTCCATTAACTACATTGAGTACCAAGAGGAGCTGCTCGATTCACATACTTAACTTTTAGGTGGCTAAAATTAGGTTAGACAAGTCAGTCTGCAGAATAACTTACATTTCTCTCACATTTGAGGTATCTTGAACCTTGTCACACCAGCACAGTACTTATATTWGCAATAATCTAAAATCTTTATGTGGACAGACAAGTTGAAAGAAAGGAACTTATTTCAAAAGTTGCAGTTATCTACCATATTATAGAAAGAAATTAATCAATCTACAAAAATTTGGGAATCATCTCATTCAGCTAGTTGAGTGGTTAAGAATCCCATTGAAATGAAGAAACGTTTTCTTTCAAAGTATGTGCTTTCCTCTAAAAGTAGGAAATAAAATGTCCTTCACTTTCAGGAGAGGCTTCTATGGATTATGGAAAAACGTAACATAGGGAGTAAATATTTTCAAATTATTGSAYGTAAGTAAGARTATCATAATTCAGCACAAACCTGARGTATTTTTATCCCTCAGACAGGCAATCTAAAATAATTGGGATCTTGTTTTCTTGGGTTTTATTTTTCCCCCATATGTTAATAGCTCAAAACTTATAATATTGATTTTCAAGAACTGTTCTGATATGAACTCTATTTKACCAGAAAGTAATTTCCAGAATGGAAAATCTCTTCTAGTTAAAAACAGCTGCTAAATGTTGCAATGGGGCAATACTTGGAATTTTTGCATACTGTTTGAGTGCTGTACTGAATTCAACACAGTAGGCAGTACACAGTCACAAGAGTAAACAGTAAATAGTTATATCAGATGGCTTTAGTATACAGAAGTGGGAAATTCACCTTCCATTTCATTTTTTTTTTTTTTTTTAATAACAGAAAAATGCAACCATAAATCATGGTTAGGTCACTTTCAAATTGACAAGCTGGTTTAGATGATGTAAATAATGCATTTTCAGGACATAAGTACTATTCCACATCCTGGTGCTATGTAGTAACAAACAACATCATTGGCTGCAGCACTGCTGCTGATACAGAAAACCATATACTTTTGTCACATAAAAATTGGACTYTGAATAATGGTCCTTCAAACTTGTTCTGGTTGTTTTTTTTTGTTTTTTTTTCTTCGTAGCAGTCCATAGAGTGTCGTGTATAGGGTTTGAACATGCTGTGCTGTTCTGAATATCATTGAGCAGTATTTGCTCAGTGTCAAGGCTTTTTCTTTTTCTCACATAATCCCCCTCAGTGATCAGGCTGAGCTGGAGTTTGTTTTGTTGCCTGTGATCTTCTTCTCCTCCTCTGATTAAGATATCTTCATCTCAACCCATMAGTTTTCTTGCTTTTTCTCTTCCTGTTCCTTCCCCTATYCCTCTTGGGATGGTGAGGAAGATAAGGGAATAGGTCAGAGGTGCTTTGCTTTCAGCATAGGTAAACTCACCAAACTGAACCCCCTAGCTAGAGTACAAAGGCACAAGATTATACACAACTGTTGCTGTAATGAAGTAAAAAGTTAATTTCCTGATTCAGTTACTTCCTGGACATCAGAGGGTTTTTTTTACCAGTGATGGATTGTGATTTTTCTAATATTTAATTTTTCCTTAGTTACATTTTGTTCTTCTATCACTCATTTAAATAAGAATATGCTAAACCATCTAACATTTCTAATAATTTAAATTGCTGAATTGTCACCTTAYAATAAGAATGACAAAACTATTTTTACAACTTCTGTATTTATTACTAGTAACTCAGTTCATTGGTGATCTTGTTTAATATGCCTCTTTATCACAGTTCCCAGAATAAGAAATCCATTAATGTAATTGTTATAGGAATATTTCWTTATGTACTTCAGAAATGTATAATTTAGCCCTTTTGTGGAGTCTTTTTCAGAGAACAGAGTGCAAAGAAAATGAGTCTTAGAATTATCAGGCTTTCTTCCTTCACAAAAGAAATAAAATCGTGACACTGGATTAACAAWGTTTTTATGCAATGAATCAGTCACATTGGTATATGTTATTTTGGGGARTTGCTGGATGTTTCTGAAGTGTGGAGCAGCAATGCTTATATGAGGTTTCAGATTTGGGGTCAACTTGTCTGGACAGAAATTAGGAATGGTCGTCTAGTGACATTTAGATACCCTACAGAATAAGGAGCACCTGTAGTGTGTATAGTGCAGGGACTGCAGGATGTGTGTGCCCTTTAGGTTTGTAGGATACCACAGGCCATGCAGGTTACAGCAGGGAAATCAAATGGTGCTCAACACCTGAGCACTCCTGGAGGGTGACACTCATTGGTGACAGCTGCCTGTGTGTGTCCAAACTGTCTGAGCTCTMATTAGAGTCAGCAGATATCTCAGCACTATACAATTTCTTTTGAACAGAGCTTGAAATTTAAATAACTGTACAGATGATGAGGCTGTAGTGTTAGAGTTCACTTTGTGGTCTGTCCTGTTTAACATTGCAGATGGACCCTCAAAATTCACCAGTTTTGTAAAAAAAAAAAAAAAAAAAAAAAAAAAAAAGAAAAAAAAAGCATTCAGCACAGAGATATAGTTGACCTAATGAGATACTTGAAATCTAAGTTATTTAAATTAATTTCACCCAGTTACAATACAAATCCCAAATTCTTCTCCAGGGTAAAACAGCTGGCTGCTCTGAAAGAACAAAGTAAGAATCACCTGTTAAAAAAAGACTACACACATTTGTTGGTTAGCAGCATGTACATGAACTACTGGCTTTCCCTGAGGAAATAAAGGGATGGATTACTGTTGTCAGATATATGTAGCCATTTACTGGCTCATTTATCACAGACCTTTGCTTCCCTTGGARCCACTGAAAAAGACTTTATTTAAAATGAAAACACTGATCCCAGACTAATGAAAAATGTTGTGTTGTCACTGACTGAATTGCTGCATCTAGAACATATGCATTTACCTAATCAGTATGTGCTCCCACCAGACTCTTTCCTCTTTTCTCAATAAAGTTTATGAACAGTTATTTGCTTTTTCTAATGCCAATACACCAAAATAGATTTTTTCCCCCTCAAAAATCTGAATATATRATACTGACATATAATTGTTTTAAGGTAAAAGTGGTTATTTTGAGTCTCATAATTGGGCACAGATTATGATTGATACCTACTATGAAGAATAATCCTAATCAAAATAGATAAAATCAATGAATACCATAATATTAGATAGTTTAGAAAAATAAATAGAACTAAATCCAGAATGTGCCTTTCTGAAACATTGTCAAACTGTACTAAGGGAAATAATGATGGTGAATTCCCAGCCATAAACCTGCAAATCAGAAAATACCGCATTGATGACTAAAGTAGAAAGAATTACTGTTTCATGTGTCCAGATTTACCACTTCAGCWGATGAGGTTATTTAAAATTTACAAGACAATTTAATTTTAACAGATTTTATATAGAAAATAAACCAGAAATATTTTAAAAATGCATCATATAAACTTAAATACATAATTAATCAATTTATATAGCAACATATTTTCCAGTTRTTCCTAAAATGAAGCTTTTTTCTATTCCTGAAACTGATTTTTAATACTATTTTGCTTTTGAGCYCTCAAAACCAATACTATATTAAATTTTATTTTCCTGCTATTTCTTCTATACATTTTTTCACCTTGTTTGCTTCATTTTTCTACATGAATTGTATTTCCTACCCCGTCTATAATCATTATTCGTATGTCCAAATTTACTTCTTCAGGTAATAGCTCTGTACTCAACCAAGTGTCTTCCAAAACACCTTTCAGGATAAAATATGTTTATCCTTGATCAGAATTATTACTATTATTATTATTATTATTATTATTATTATTATTATTATTATTATTATTATTATATCATTATTATTATATCATTATTATTATTATTATTTCTCTACACAGACTGCAAAAAGGGTTTATGATATCAAAGTTCCAGAGATTCAAATTTCAGTCAGCATGTCTTTTCTGTTTCCACCAAAGCATCTGAAGTTGTAATAAATCCTTATGGAAGCAGTAATAATGAAGAAAAAAAGCAGCAGTTAAGAATAAGGGTCTAAAACACTTCCACAGGTAAGAAGTTCACTATTTTAATGGAACTGTGAAAAAGAAAAGAATTGAGGTGAGGACAGTGAAAAAAAGTCTTACCTGAGTGAAACAAATATTCTTTTTTTCCTCCATAAAAAAATTAAAGTCATCAAAAAAAGTAACCATTTTCTTGCTTGTCTAATGCAATTAAAAATTTTCATCTTTCTAGGATCTGAAATTATTTGGGGGTGGTGAAGAAAAAACCCTTTTAATGGGATTTTATGCAGTTACACTGAAGCACTGGGAAGGGACCTTTTCATCTTGATACATAAAGCTTACTGACAAGAATATGATGTTCTGAGTTAAGCCAGAAACAATGATATAATAATTTTCCAAAGATCTGTGTAAATAATAAATTTTTAAAAAAGAAAAAGTCAAATTAATTCAACGTTTCTCTCTATAGAGAATTTGGCTTAGTTACAGCCTTGGGCTCTAACTCTGTGCCAAAATTTGAGACAGCCAAAATTTTCACCTGAATATTCTGAAGATGTCAGTCATCTGGATGTACTTACGTAAAATTTAATCAAGGTTTTGCACCCCATGGTGATTGCTAACCCCRTTGCTTCAGTTAGTTTGCTCAAAAAGACAATTAATTTTCACTGCCTTAAACAGAATTGCTTACTTGCCCATTTATTTTCACTTTTGTGTTACTTTTTAAAGCCTGGGGCATACTTAATATGTATTTAAGTATTAAAAATATTGGTCAAAAATCGTTCCCAGAATGGAGCATGAAAGTGGAGGCCAGAAGTTTGAAATGAAAGCTTAAGTTAGTAAGTAAGTTATCTGTATCAGTGAAAGTAACAGAAGTTCGTAGTGTTCTACTTAAAGCAGGTACATGTGCTGCTGCTGATTAAGCAGTGTCCTGCAGTAGTGGCAAAAGGTAGCTCCAGCCTGGGATTTGTTCCAGTCATCTGAAAAACTTTGTGCAAGCTTCATCCTGGAAAAAAWWWAWWYYWTKMYTTKWTWTTTTTTTTTTTTTTTCATTATCTGTAAGAATTATGTTTCTCTTTTTGCTCTAAATTTCTTTGAAAAAACCCTTGTCAGATGGTTGATGCCATCATGAGGGAATAYCAGCATTTTTACCCCACTGTAACAATGTTTACCACCTTAAAATTCAAAAGAAAACAGCAAGGTCTGATCGTAACTTGTGAATACATGAAAGTTTCATAAGAAGCATTTATGAATACCTGAAACGCATTTTGATACAAATTAACACACAATAAAAATTATTGTTAATAGAAACTCACAATAACCATAAAAATCATTATAAAGTGGCTCAAAAAAGAACTTTACAATCAGAGTAAGTGAGAGTAAATAGAAATAATTGCATGGTTTGAAGGTATAAATTCTGCATTACCTGGTTTCCTTCTAAGGTGGTAATTAAAGACATATTTCAGGAATATTAAAGCCTGAAGCATTCAAGTCTGAAATCAAGTGATAGGCAATCTCATTTGTCATCTTGGGAAAAAACAAACAAACAAACAAACAAAAAAAAAAAAAACAAAAAAAAACCAGAGGAAGCAGTATTACTTTATATATTCTTATGATGTTTTTCAAAGAGCACCACTTCAAACCTTTTAGACACTGGGTTTAATTACAGGTAAAGGTGGAGAGTGCTAAATTTCTCTTCTTTATGGTTAATGATAKCCTATATAAAGTTTGGCTGCTTTATAGAGATGCTTTTTTAATTTCTGCATMATTTTATCAGAAGTGCCTGGAAAGCAGCTTTAAAAATAAAGAAAGTAAAGCAGAAACCTCAGAAAAGCAGAAACCTTTGCTTTTGCCTRAGGATATAAGAAAGACGATGAGGGAAACAGCAGCTTTTTTCCAGTAGGTACCAAATAGATTGAATTGCAGCATAACATTAAGGAAAGAACATTTTGCATGAAACTTTTGTATTTGGGCAAGTGAAAATACAARAAAGAACCATTAGGTTATAACCCAAAAGGAAGAAAAATCCAGTCATAAAATATTCTTACAAAGTATGTACTTTTCTTTAGACAAGGTATGGAATTTATTTGCTGTGGAAATACTTTAGCATATGAGCCATAGAGTGAAGGTGATATGCCTACTGCAAAATTTTGGGATATTTCCCAATATATTGAATCAGCAGACAGCATGAGCCCATAGGGAATAAAAAAAAAAAAAAAAGTACAAAATGAGATGCTCTGTATCCTTAGACCTTAACTGAATGAAGGTATTTTCCCCCCTTTGCATTTGTGCACCTACTAAAAATGAAGCCATTATATCAATTTCCATGCCATCTCATTCTGGAAATATTATTGCTAAGACATAGAAAATAAAAAGGTGGAAAATGCAGAGGAACAATGAACAAAAAACACACATGTCAATACTAATGGAAACAGACTGGATTGTGTTTATTTCTGTAGTGTATTTTCATGTATGARTAACTTMAAAATCTTTCACTGGTGAATTTTAMAGATAYCACTCTTCCTCTCTCTCTTTACATTTATACATATGCATAACATTAATTTTATAGGAACACCCACATCACTTTCAGGTTTAGCATTGTGTTTTTCCGACACTTTCTGAAAAAGTAAGATTTTGGAGAGGTTACACACACAATGAACAAGAAATGGAAAAAATACGTTTTGCTCTTCTATGGAAAAAAACATTACCAATAAGTATGAGTTGTTATTCATTACCTAGGCAGAGAAACAAAACCACAATATTTTATTCAAGAAAACTCTGAGGTCTTATTATTACTTCAAGTCCACAAACCACTGATGCTAATCAAAAGAGTATTTTAGTCTTGAACTGCCATTAGATCAGTCCTTAAAAGAATAATCTTTTGTTTGTTAAGTAATAATTAGCCAGGTCAGGTTGCTTAATTAATTCAGAAATAATGCTGTACATTATAAAGATTAWATATTATAAAGTATTTTGGACTATTCTCTGTTGAAATTATTAGTATTTAATGAAGTTACTTTTTTTTTTTTCCATTATTGTTTAGGAGTTTTTTTTAGCCTGATTCTAGATTCAGTAATAACAGAATGACTGGATTTTTTTTTTCAGTAGTTCTTCTAGGAAAAATAAAGATAAATTACCTGTTGGATTATTAGGATCTCTACACAGTGATGACCACACATCTACTGTGTAGAAAGGGTTATGTTTCTTTCTTGATAAATTTTCTTTGCAAGTATGTCCTAAAATATTTGTTCTGTGTCAATTTGTGGACAGTGGGAAATGACTGTCAAGATTAGTTGATTAACTCAAGTAAACTGCAATTTTTGTGATCATTTCTAAATGGAAAAGTAATTTCCAAATAAACCTTGACTGTGCCCGAATTTTGTCTGGGGCAAAATAACCTGCATTATAAGCTACATCTATTGATTTTTTTTTTTATCTATCTTTGATCAAAATGTACAGTTTTTAGAAAACCAAAATGCTTTCAACTACTGGACAAGTATGTATATAACCAAATTAGAATACCAAAACAAAAATTGTCAAATTAATATGTATATCATTATATAATTAACACATGGAATTATTGAGAACTATTCTAATTTCTTCAGTGGCAAATATCACTTGCAACTTAATGTTGAGGCAACCAGGAACTCAAATTTAATCACATCACTTGAAAGTAGAATATATAAAATTAATCTGGGTTGAATACATATGTAAAATATAATTTCAATAATGAAAATAGAAGGAAATATGGAAAAGAGAACTGAGTTGGGAAGGAATTATAAATAAAATTTTAATTTTTCTTTCCCATGAAATTGTATTATTTTTTTTTTTTTTAAATGGCAAAATGGAATACTGATTACAAACATTTTTAGAGTACCAGAGCACATTGTGCATAGGAATCTTTCCCTCCTCAGAAATASGGAATGTGAAATTTAAGCTTTGTGCTGCCAATCACCATCTTAACACTTTCACTGTGAAGCGATTTACTGTTCTGAAAAAAACCGTGTATTTGTTTCTATGGAAAACAAGAAACCCACATAAAACACAACCATCACCATATCAACAACAGCAGCAGCAGAAACGTGACATACTAGAAGTTAATAGCATGTGCTTAAAGTCCTGTTGATGACATTGYTGATGGAAAAAGTYTGAAAAATGACACACCAAGACAARTARCCTGATAAACACRMATAAAGAAGCAGGRTTCAAAGACAAGAGAAATGGAGAARGGAATATTGAAAGGCATGGGGAAATTATATTTTGGGGAAGTACTATTAGGACAAGTGGATGTCTCAAGAAAGCTATAGCATCRTTTACCTGATTACAGAAATCCTTTATCAGCATTTCTGACTTAGGCTAAAGAGAGAGACTTCTGCCATGGGGGAGAGCAAACAACTTCACATCACCTAAAGTGAGATCAGAACTGAAATGGTTTATTGAGAACATGACTTAAGAGCTATCAGTTAACTATATATTCAGGGTCAATACAAGCAATGCAAAAGATAAACCATACTTACATATTGTTAACATCATTAAACACAAATAAATTTCCAAACAACCTCTGTTCACTGTTCAAGAGGTTCTGTTTCCTTCTCAGACACTCATCAGTGGGTCCAGCTCAGTAGGGCTCCTGTCTGGGCAGAGAAGGGCTGCATGGAGCTGAAGAACATCCCCTCTGCTGCTGTTCTCTTCAAGTGGAATTTTCTGTGGTTTAGTTTGTGTCCACTGCCCCTTGTCATATCACTGAGTACCACAGAAGATAGTCTGGCACCATCATCTTGACTCCCACTCTTGTAGGCAGTGATGAAATCTCCCCTCTGTTTTCTCTTCTCCAGGCTAAACARGCCYAGCTCCRKCAGCTTTTACTCATGGGAGAGATGCTCCAGCCCCTCACTGGACCTTCTCCTGCAGATCCTTGTCTCTCTTGTGCTGAGGAGCCCAGAACAGAAAACAACACTCTGTATGTGGCCTCACTAGTTTTGAGGGACAGCATCACCCCCCTTGTCCTGCTTGCCACACTCTTCCCCATGCACCCCAGGATACCACTGACTTTCTTAGCTGTAAGGATGCACTGCTAGCTCATGGTTAACTTGTACACCAGGACATTAACATGTTCATGGTGAGTAAAAGAACTAACATTTCTAGACACTAGATTGCTAAAATTACATAGTTCTGCAGCTGTGGGAATACAAGTTGTTTATATGCTTATCTAGACCTCAAACATCTGGTACACCAACAGATACTGTTGGACCATAGCACCTCTCATAACAGACTAACATTTTCACCAAACCATAAGATGGAACTTCCACTTCACCTTCATTTGAATCTTTGCTGCATTATTTTTATGTAGTCTCATTATATTATTTTGTTACATTTACCTGGCTTTCTACTTATCTCTAAAAAAACTCAARGCCCTTTTCTGTCTAAAAATGGCACCAAATGCTAAGATATATAAGCTACAGGTGTATGTTAGATATTCTTTGGATTTTATATTGTGTTTTCAAAGACGTAGAAAGCTAACATTTTAATGCTTACATTACATTACAAATGTAACATTAATGTTACATTTCAAATTAAGTTTTACAATTTCAAATTGTTCTTTCTACTATTAAATCTTCAGTCAAGGTAAGGTTATCCTTACACTTTATTCTGAGAGTCCCTGATCCTTCAAAAKATTTTTGTTGTGTCTTTCCTTGTACTGTTCTGTGTTTTCTTGGAAGACCTGAACCATACCATGAACCATAAAGACATTTTGAGATTAGTAAATAAAGTCTTTTCAAAGAAAGGTTTAATAAAATAAATTGAAGCAAAGAATATGATACCTTCTTTCCCGTTTCCCCCTGCAGACTGTTCTGTAGATCACAGCCTTGTCAGAGCTTTAGACTATGAAAACATTGACAACAACCCATCTAAATAAAGGAGAATCTTTCCCTTGACCTTGCTGAACTTTGAATCACTCTTGAACTTCCTTTTTTATATGATCTTTCTGTATCATGGAGCTATTATCAATTTCTGACACTCTATAGTATTTCCAATGTGCTAAATTAAAGTTCATAACACAAACCATGTCACAGTACCTTTCCAATTCTCTTTCCACTTTCCTACTTTGCAGCTGGAAAACAAATTTTTTCTTTGGTTTTTTTTATTACTCTCCCTATGAGAGTGTTTCTTTTCCACATACCCTTTTCCATGTTCTTTTCTGTGTAGCCTTCATTTTTTGCCAAAATCTGACATTCTGTCAGCATTACATTTGGTATTTATCTCTGTCCAATTYAAGTCCTGTACTATATAGTATATCTGTGAACACTGATCCGGAATGACAGATAGTTCCACTGAAAATGACTGCATTTTACTGCTTGCTGGAACCATTTCTGCTGTATTTATGAGCGTAGAACTTTTTGTACTTGCATTAATGTCCCMCCAAAAAGCAATGGTTTAATTAGTTATTTTGCATTTATTTTCCTTTTGAATGCCTTTCATTTACTTCCCTCTGCTTGTTAACATATTAAATAATTTTCTTTTTGTTTCTGGAAATTAAAAGGAGGAAATTAAAAACATTATATTCTGAAAAAAAAGTATAATGCTTATTCTCCCTTATTGATCATATACAGTATCTAGCAATTTCCTAGTAAAGCTCCTGTTTCCTTAGTATAAAATTAGCAATAGTTACTTTTTATATGGAGAACAAAAATTAAAAAGAAAAAAAAAAATTCCAACTCAATGAAATTTTATCCCATTAAAATTTCATGTGTTATTTTTTACTTTCCTGTAATTTTAAGAAATAGTAAGCAGGAAATTTTCTCAATAAAATCTAAGAACATAATGGAAAGAAACATAAATATTGATAGCATAGTTTTTTTCACAAGGTACTCTTCTCTTTTAGAATTGTTTTAGTTTGCAGCATGTATCTTTAACTAACTTAAATTCTGTTGAGGTGAAAGTAAGACTTTCAGGAAAAAAAATATTAAGAAGAAAATTTATAACGGTGCACCTGTATGTAATAAACCATTTGGAAATGTACTTTAATAAATGTGAAGCAGTAGTTTATTTAGTATTCTTGCCATATCATCTAATCCTGAATCCAGTTTTGCTGCAAATATTAGATTCTGCTTCAAGCAAGTAGATTATCTAGGTTTAGGACCTCAATGAAGATTAAGGGGGCTTGAGTTTAATCAGCCATAATAACATTACTAAAACAAACAGTGAAGATTTACCAGTTTAGTTAAGAAGTCTTTGTACATGAAATCTTTTCAAACCATAGAGAACAGATATCCTTTCTCATTTTCTTTGAAGAGAAATATATTCTTTAGCAGCAGCAGACACTTAAAATGCATTGGTTTATCAGTAGCYTTTCAGTGTGAACATTGCATTCCAATAGACA
>NW_026623545.1:655631-664107 GCF_030028575.1 Malurus melanocephalus
CAAAACAAGAAAACCCAACCCCCAGCAACAAACAAACCCCCCTCCACCAATACCAAACCATGGCAGCAGATATTTACGTATTTTTTAAACAAATTCAAAAGCCAGTTATGGGCAAATAACTATTCTAGAGAATATTACAGATTAAAATWAAGTCCTTACAGAGTTATAGCTGAAAATTCAGAGTGTGTGAAAAGAAAAATTAAATGAAACTGAGTGACACCTAAAACCCCTACAGCTATGTAAGGGTGGAATTTAGTGTTTAGAACCCTTGTGGAAAACATAGCAAAAAAAGAAATTAATACATTTGCAGGCCATCCACAAATCAGATAGGTCATTACACACAATTTCATAGAAATGGCAAAACCCATAGCAAATTCCTTTACATAAATATATGAAAATAGATAGAGCTGTTTTCTTCTAGCTGCCTTGTGAAGTGACTAAGATGGATTTCAGTGCTAACTTTCATGTCTAGTGTCAAGAAAATGATGTACAGCTCAAATTATTTAGTACCTAATGATACCGCATCTTGCATCTTCTGAAGTATAATGACAACGGCAGTTGTTAGAATCTAGCTCCTTAATTGAGGCATTAATGTTCATCTATGTCATAAGATGATTTTTGAAAAAAGGATGACTGTGTTTATACATAGCAAATATGACCAAGAGAGGCATATGAAAATTTATAAACATTTTCTAGGTTATATRTAATTGAAAATTTGAAGTTACTCCTTATTTAAAGTTAATTTTAAAAGATGGTGACTTGGAAATAAGAAAAAAGAAAAGATATAGTCATAAAATTTTTCAATAATAAAAACAAATAAGTGACAGGATAGATTTTTTGGGGGGAAAAACCCAACCAAGCAAGCACAACAAAAAACTCAGCTGCAACATCATAAACTGGTTAAATGTATAATAAGCCATCTGTAAAAAAAATGATAACTCTGCAATAAAACAATAGTTATTGAAAACTTTCTGAGTTCATTATAACCTTAACAAATAAAAAATCATAAACACATATAAAACTTCCATTATACACTTATCTTCCATGGAATTCCACGGGTGAACATTATGTATCTAAATTTATAAAAAAGAAAGAATCTTGGTCATCTTATACCATATTTATGGTGGTTTTCAGTTCTGTAAAATTTCTGATATATCTCCACTGGATTATAGAATATCAAAATTTAGAAACTAAAAGCAGATGTAAAATGTAATGTTTAGAGCAGTATTTCAATTTCAGCCAGTGTTTTGATAAGTATGTTTTAGATATTAATGGAGTTTATCATAATAGTTCTCTCGGACTCATTTCTGGTAGCTCCCTTTGTTTAAATGTAACTAAAATCAAGGAAGATCAGGACAGATTTTTCCTTGTTTCATCATGTTTTAAAACTTTGTACATCCTTAACTCATGAAGAATCTTGTCTTGAAGTTGGTTGTCTCTCAGAATTACCATTGTCTTCAAGAGAGTTTTTCTCATATGTAAAACTTTGGACATAATTTCTTCTTAGTTGCTTTCAGGATATTGAGATGCTTCTTCTGACATTTAAAAAGATATAGTCTTTTTAAACGTCCACATTCAAACTTTATATTTTAACAAACATACCATGGGATTTTGGCACTTACAATGAGTATTTATATGAATAGGGGTACTTGCTAGGAGAAATACAATATTATTAATAAACATGTTCTCAGATGCAAACGTCCATTTAGTGTTGAAAGCATTGTGTTGATTGAAAAAAAATCAGTGGGAAAAGCTTCTAGAGGTGTCCTGAAAGTATGTGAATATCTTAATTTTCCAGGCTAAAAAAACTTCAATAGATTTTAAAATAAAAAAAATTCCGTTACATTTCCTTTGTGGCACAGATTTTTTTTTTTTTTTTTTTTTTTTTTTTTTTTTTTTTTTTTTTTTTTTTTTTTTTTTTTTTTGTTGTTGATTTCACCTTACAAAGATATTTTAAAAATGTATGAATGCTATTCCTTCTGTAAACAAAAGTCATAGAAGCTTTCATGAAAGAAAATACATTGAAAATTCATTTAAGGGTATCTTTTCCATACAATTTTAAGTGTTTGAACTATTTCATTTAAATTATCAAGAGTATCTACAGTTTCATGTGGTATTAAGAAATAATATCACTGGGACACTTTCCACTGGACCAGGTTGCTCAGAGAGACAGTCAACATGGACTTGAGCATTTCTAAGGATGGGGCATCCTCAACTTCTCTGGGCCACCTATTCCAGTACCTCTCCACCCCCACAATAAAAAAAAAAATTTCTCCCAATATCTAACTTAAATTTACTCTCTTGAATGTGAACAGGGATTTCATATTTCCACTTAAATAAGAAAAGATATTCTKTATAAAATGTCATCCTGCTGTTACCAAATTCTGTGAATGACCCTTTGACTTCAGCAAGTAGAATGATATTTATATTAAAATTCTTGCAGATGAATGGCCAACTGTTACGGTTAAAAATTCTCAAGGAGAAAACAATTACTTTGAATTTAACAAGACATGCTAACTTACAGCAGTTAACCTAGGAAATAGATATACCTAAGATATATGTATGTATACTTTGATTGAAGTTGCATGACAGGTGATTAAAAGTCAAATTATATATCACCACTTCAAATAGGATTATTCATATATTTAATCTGTCCCTAGACAGAGCAGAATTCTCATTTAGTGATGCTTAAATAAATTTTTCTGCTAATATATGTGGGCATATACTTACTTTTTTTTTTATTTATTTTTTTTTTAAGACTGAAGTTTAGTACTAATCAAAATTTCATTAATTAAAATATGGTATTTTTGCAGCTTGGGCAGTTTGATTGATGTCAAGATGCTAAAAATATTCAATCTGGACTCTGTGACCTACACAAAAAATCYCTTTATTGAAGTCTTGACTTTCAAACATGCTGCAAAATACTTATTTGAAGTTACTTTGAAAGGATTACATTATTTAATCATATTTTTATTTTTAGATAATGATTCAAAGATCTAACTTAAGATTCAAATTGCAAATTTAATTTTATTGCAATAAACTAACAGATACTTTTCTTCAAAACCTCTAATATTCTATCCTTCTTTATGCCTCCTCCCTTTTGTTCTAATACACAACTTATACACATACACAACTTATACACCATCTCCATTTCCATACATATGTTTTTATAACCCCTCTTCCACAAATATTGTGTTTATTTTCTTATAAACTCTGAYTTACAGACATTACAGCTGATATGTCTGGTTAAAACACTTCCTACATTACCCCCTGTGTATAGTAAATTATTGCAACCTTATCCAGAGCTGAAGATAAAATMTGCACAATAACTTTTTATGAATTGTTTTCTGAACAAGCACATATTTGTCTATCAAATSYKGRWTTWMCMAKRAAAAAAAAAAAAACAAAACKCATTAGGTTAAAGTCAGACTTTGAGAACACCACTTATTKTCTATATTTGAAAATCATATAATCTATCTCTTGCAAATCATATTAATATTGGCATCATTTGGAAAGAAATATCTTCTGATTCTTTTCATGCTTCTTTGTATTCCCCAGTATTAGATATTGATATCAGTCAGAAAGATCGTATAYTATGTCTATATGTGAATTTATGTTTATACTATAAGTAGATTTATGTTTGTAATGTTATATGTTCATAGAGGTATGCTGAAAATACAATCTTATTATCACAATCTTTTTCTCTGTACCTACAAAGTGTTAAATAATACATTTTGTCCGAAAAATTTGCATGTATGTTCAACCCACATCACTAGYACCTTGCAGTTGTCCAGTCCTTGTTAGATTGCTTGCTTTGTCTGAGGCTTCTGGGATTAGTGGGATTTTYCCATGGCTGCTGAATTTAATATTAAAGCAAGTAGCATTGTGCAACAATGATTTCACGGTAGTGAAACAGTATGGTCAGTGCTGCCTTTAAAGGCTAAACAGGAATATTTCATTTCCATATATTATCCATGACCTGCAGGATACCAAAAAGTAGGCATTTGTCTTTAGTGCARAGGAAAAAGGGAATTTTATTTTTTTAATAAAATTTTAGCAGAGTGCAAACACAGTACATTGCTGTACATAACAGACTCCTCCCTTTTTGTAAGTTGTGCCTGTTGCCACAATTGTTTTTATGTATCTCTCAGATCTTGGCTCCATCCTCATTACACCTTCCCATGAAGTGGTTGTAGAAAGCTATAAGATCTCCCCGCTGTTTTCTCTACAATAGACTGAATAAACCCCAATATCTCAGCTTTTCTTGTGCCACCTAGGACACAAGTACATTGTTCTATTTTTCCAGCCTCTGTCAATCCTCCTGAACAGCAGCTGTGTCCATCAGACTATGATTAATTTCCACTCATTTTGTATAATTTGCAAAGTTACTCATAGTTTATAATTTTCTATYATCCAGATGAGCAATAAAGATATTAGAAAATAACAGCATCATTCCAACCTTTGAGGAATGTAACCAATAACTTGTGGTTATCTGGAATTCATACTGCTCTTCACAAACCTTTAATCCTGACAATTCAGATAGTTTTCTAATTCCAACTTTTSACACACAAATTCTATTTATATGTACTTCCTGAGTAGCTAACCCCCTGTACAGCCTCTCCTGTACTTCCTTTTTGTGTCTGGGTTAGCTCATTTCCTTCGCTCACCCATTCCAGTTCTCTTACACGTGTATGTAATTCCATATTTTAGAATTGCTTGATCTTGTTTTTTAAGCAGTTCATCCTTRAAGATCAAACAAAACTTCCAAACTATTTTTTTGTCCCTTCGGTGTCATCATTTGGCTTGTACACTTCCTCAGGCCAGTCATATTTCATATAGACAACGAGCATTGCCTTTTCTCATCCTTCACGTTTTGATCTTTCACGTCCTTCTGCAACAAGTTATCTCTAATTACATGATCTCAGACATCCCTTGCAAAAAATAATGGACACAATATGGTTGAACTTTCTCCCTTTCTGTCACTTTTTCTTGAAAGTGAATTTTCATTCCTTATGTCCTTTCTTTTTTCTTCTCATTCACAATTTTGCTTTAAGGTCTTTGTTTTGACAACAAAAGGATTTTCTCACCTTTAAAGAATGAACAGTGTTGACAACATTTGTTTAAAATTGCAATTGCTGCCAGATTTTCCTTTTAAGGTATTTGAATATGCTGTGGACAGATTCTGTGTAGTTTCATTTTTAACAGCATCCCAGACAGTYCCATCTGACTTCTACTTCTCAGACAGTACATTGAATTCCACATCACCTTCTTTTGATCAAGATCCAGAACTGTTATGATGTCTTTTTCTTACTTAAGCAAGGAACTAGTTATGTAATTAAACAGATCTTTCTAGAAATGGTATTCCCTTCAATTTCCATCCATCATATTTTTTATGATTTTTGTTTCATCATACTGAATCTCCCCTTATTCAATATTYTAGGATCATGTCTTGACATTTCTTTTTATTCCTTTCCTCACCATTAATAGCAGGTTTGATTCTGGTGTGTAAGGGATTGTTGTTTGTTTTTTCTTTAATTAGAACTTGTATTTCCTCATTTATGTCTTACGAATTTCATCCCCAAAACCATATTCAGTCACTATGTGTAAGTCTTGCAAATCTCTTTCACCTCAACACGGATTATTTTTGTCCAAATTTGAGGTCAGCTACTTGACTTCTAATTTGAACACTTAACAGAATTTTGAACAGTCTAGGGCTTTAGCACTCCTCTGACAAAATGACACCTGCAAATTTTTTGTTTGTTTTTTTTAAAAAAAAAAAAATTAATCCTTTTAGATAATACTGCAACCTTATGTGAGGTGGACATGTAATCTGGGTCACTGCTTTGTCTCATCCCGGGTTTGGGTGMACAGTTAAGATCGTGTGATATGAAGCTTCCTAGTTATTGTTTTTTTTTCTGACTTGGTTAATGATATTGTTACACTCACATCACCTTTCCTGACCACTGTCTATCAAAAATAATGGTGTTAAGAAAATATTCTTAGTGTGTCTCTGATGGTGTTCTTAACATATAACTTCTTCATGCCAGGTTTCTCTTTGCACACCTCCATATCACATTCTCTTCAGCATTGAAAGAGCTACATCCTTACTTTCAAAGCCTCCCTCAAACATTTATCTCACCAATATTAGCAARCACTTTCCTCTGAAATTGCCGTCTCATTTCAGACGAGGAAGTTTAAAGAAAAAAAAAAAAAGTGTGGTTTCCATCATATATTTAAATTTGGACATATAGTTCAAATTTGGACAATAATGTCTTCATTGTATTTCTGAGCATATTTTCCAATTAGGATCACCCAAAGYCTTTTGAGTTACAGTCTTCTGAGTGCTTCCATTGAGGAGAAGCTTAGTCTTTCATTACCAAAAAATGTGATGTTATCACAGGTTCATTTTCTGTAAGGGATCTGCTGACAGTTAAATTTTACATGGTGATATGAAACAGATTTTTTTGATTGCAACTTTTTGCAAATGATGAACACAAGAGCAATGTGCTATTTTTTTTTAAGTCTTAAAAAAATCTTGATCTCTAAATAATTGCTTTATTTTCATCAAACTAAAAAGGAAACTGGTAAAAAAATTAGTGAAATTAACTCAAAATATATTTGCTGATATCTGTATTGGGAAGGTTTCAACCCCTGGTTCAAACATCCCTTTAGCTGCCTTTAGMGCCAAACCCATCACACTAAGGTGGAAACTTGTATCTGGCCACACGAATTATTCACAAGAAACTTTATCCTAATTGAATACYAAGGGATTGAAAATGTGATTCCCTTAGAAATAACTGTATTAGAGGGGTTTAAAGTGAAAGACTTTCATTCTAGAACTGAATCTCACCCTTTTTATTTAATTTATRTAATTTCTATATAAAAGTCACCTGTACAGAGATGGACTTAATCCAACAGGGAAGAAATAACCATGTATAGAGAATTCATAATTACTCTTTTCTTGCAAACCGTTGTGTGAAAGCAGTTCAGTAACATGCTTCTCACTCACTCCCCAATCACAGTCAGGAGAAGAACTGAAAAAAAMCCCATAATCTATGGGTCAAGATAAGAACAGTATAATAATTGGAAATAAAATAATAATGCTAATTAAATTAATGATAATTAATTTATCATTAGCAATGATAAATTAACAACAGMAATAGCAGTAATCGAAAGGAGAGCAGAAGAGGAAAATAATATGCAAGAGAAACCAGTGCTGAACAGCACAATTACTCACCATCCACTGACCTTGCTTGTCATCCCCTCCTTGTCCCCAAGCATCTCTTGGCCAACTTCCTCACTTTATATATGAGACAAGAAATTCTATGATATGGAATATCCTTTTGGGAAGGTTGGGTCATGTCCTGACCATGCTCCCTGCTGTCTTCTTCTGCAACTGCTCACAGACAGAGTATTGGAAACTGAAATGCTCTTGACTTAGAGTAAAATCTCAGCAAAAACTAAAATACCAGTTTGTTACTAACATTGTTTTCACACTGAATGCAAAATACAGAACTATTACAGTCACTAACAAAAAAAATCACTTTTATCCCAGCCACATCCAGGACACATGGATTCAAAAAAGATGAAATTATTTGCATTGTGGTGCCAGTTTATTAAAAAAAAAAAAATCAAGATGACTACAACAAAACACTCTACCAAGCAACAACCAAAAAAAAGCTCCTAAAAACCTACAAAAAAACAAAGCAAGTGAAATAGACTTTAAAAATTACTTAAAAATACATAGAAATATAAAATTAAAAATATAATTAGCTAATAAATATTTAGGAATTTAAAAAAWTTCAATATTTGAGCTGTGCTATCCTGTTACCAGGTTTTTCAGGGTCTAGGGGAATTTTACAATGGAGCTCTGAAAGGGGGTTCAAGTAACTGAAAAACCAGAAAGAACAGCAAGCTAAACCCATTGATTTCTTTATTCATAACTCATAATGCAAATAAAAATGTATTAGCATATATCATGTAATCACAACATCATAGAAAAACTGCAAGGATCAAATTGATTCGAAAGCTGGTTGGTTGGTTGGTTGGTTGGTTGGTTGGTTGGTTGGTTGGTTGGTTGGTTGGTTGGTTGGTGCTCTATGTTGCTATGACTTGACAATATTATGAATTTCCTTTGTCTAAGTACAGAATATACTGTGACTTCAAAGTAGATGTTGGGGAAAGGAAAAGTCTGGGGCTACTCTATGGTGCCAGCTGAAATTAATTAAATGATCTTTGTTGAAAAAAAGTCAGATATTATATGTATGATGCATAAAGGATATGCAGTAGCWCTCTCCCCAACATGGTTCCAGCGGGTCTGAGCTGGATTATCATGTCTAAATTTGCCACTTAGAAAAGATTTTATGAGATGTGAATGAAAAGAGATTGAGTGAGTCCCTGTTATTCATTYTGGGATGAACATGAAAGCAACTTTTAGATCTGTAAAGGGCTGCCTTTTAGATCTGTAAAGGGCTGC
>NW_026623545.1:664116-675609 GCF_030028575.1 Malurus melanocephalus
AAAAAAAAAAAAAAAAAAAAAAAAAAAAAAAGCAATAGGTTTAAATTAAAGCAAAGCATATTCATGTTAGAAAGTATTATTAACTTTAAAACAGCAAGATCAAATGAAGATGTTTGATCAGAGGCCTAGGGTCTTACAGAACACGTAGAGGGAAAAGTGCTGGGAGTATTAAAAATGTGCTTTATTGATCTGGCTATTAGGGCCCTGAAGAATTATCTAAATTCCGAAAGTCCTTCCTGATGTKATTCCTTGAAGTCTTATTTCAAGAAACAGCATATTCAGACTTTCAAAACAAACTGTTTCACAGAGCGGTAGGTTTGTTTTGGTATGTTGTGTCTTTTATTTTTTTAAAAGCTTAGCAGTTTTTCTCTCCCTGTTCTAATATGAGCAATGAATCATAAAGATACTTTGAGCAACCAGCTTTGAAACTAGATATTAAGGAACTTGTAGAATTTTCCACTAACATTTTGATACTACAGCAAAAGATTTAAAATGCTTGAGGTTTTAACAGCTCCAACATGAGATCTATAAGCAAATCTTTCTCTCTTAGAATCATTAAATATTCCAAGTCAGAAGGGACATACAAGAGTATAAAGTCCCACTCCTGTGGGATTCACTCAATCTCTTTTCATTCAGATTTCATAAAATCTTTTCTAAGTGGCAAATTTAGACATGATAATCCAGCTCAGGCCTGCTGGAGCCCTGTTGGGGAGAGGGCTGCTTCATGTCCTTTATGCATCATACATATAATATCTGACTTTTTTTTCCAACAAGGGCAGTCTAAAACCAAAACCATATATATGCAAGAGCRTTTTTTAAATACTTCTTGAACACCAACAGGTTTGGGATGATACTTTGATCACCTCCCTAGAGAATCTTTAACATTGTCCACCTCCTCAGCGAAATTYTTTTTCCTAAAATCTAGGCTAAAATCTCTGGCGCAGTTTTGGGTCATTCCCTTTCATCCTATTGCCAGACACGAGAAGGATGAGATGACTTTCCTCTCTGAGCTGGTTCTTGTGAAAAGTATCACAGAAACAATCATTACCAAAGGTAATATAGTAACAACATTCAAAAGAAATGAAACCTCACAATCAGTGCYCTAAAACTGAACAATACTGACTGAAAAAGAAAAAATTTATACAAATTGAGCTGATAAAAAATTTATCTCCATCATTGTTTTTGTAAGAAGACGACTGCCAAGTTCCTTGCAAAAACCCCTGCAACCAAACAAAGAACATCTATCTATTTCTGAGTTTCAGAATATTTCTTTAAGAACTTAAGTATTGCTGAAAACTTTAAAGCAATAACACAGTTTAATCCCATCTAATTTATACAAAACAGGATCCAATTTAATGCAGGAAATTCTTTTGAGCTGTGTCTTTGTTTCTCTACTTCTGTCAGTATTCATTGCTATTTTAAGTCTGACTTGATACAGTAAAAATATTCCCATTTTGAACTATATTGTTTTTTATTCTCTTACATAAATCAAAATAAAGGACATGCAAATTTAAAGTCACTCCTTTTTTAATGGAAAATACATCACATTGGTCAAAACAAATCCCACACTTTTAGGGTTTGTGTGGTTCCCAGTGATGATGCTGTAACTCACAMTAGCATCATTCAGGAATAAAGCTCTCAAAATATGTAGTTAGCTATTATGGCTACTAAGTGACCAATCCAGAAATTTAAGTATTTTTTGCACACCTTAGTCTACCCAGACACACTTTCAAGATAATATCAGGGATATTTTGAGGTTGTAATGCCTTAAGGAACTGGAAATGATCAGTTATAACCATTATTCTGGTACACGTCTCATAGTTTCCTCAATATTTTCTGAAATTCTTTGTTGATGTTATAGGATAATCACAGTTCCTGTTCCAGCTAYACCATTAAACACTAGGTGAAATTGGAAATAATGCAAAGTCCCACAAAGTCTGTCTAAGTGAATTGTTCACCTTAGTTTCAGAGTACAGAAGGTGAATATCACTGTCCTTCTGAAGATTTAGTTTATTTATAGTTCTTTTTCTGAAGATTTAGTTTTTTTWTAGTCATTCATGACAAGTATGAAGGACATTTTCAAAGAAGCAACTAACCAAAACAAATGTGTTTAGTAATTTTATGACTATTTAAAATACTGGACAAGCTTTTAGGTATTGAGATACAAATCTGTTACTGTAGTTGAAAACCACATACCAGGAAAAAAGAAATCTTTTACATTAAAACACTTATTACCAATGTAATTCATAATATTGACTTTTAGAAAAGTTGTATCTGAGTGGAAACAATAGCTCTGACTGGCTRAAAACATGCCCAGCAAGTATAACTGCAAATTTGCCTTTAGTTTTTTATTCTTCTGAAAGGTAGAGCTGTTTCTGGAAGTGATTTTCCTTGTAACTTGAATAAGTGTGGCATTCTCTTTTATTCCCACTGAGAAACAACATTTAACCGTGTACTTGTAAACAAGAGAATGGTTCAGCAAATGTAACTGTTTATTTCCTGACACTGAGCTGTGTATGCTTAACTTTCTCTTAATACAATGTTTATATGGAATTGCAGTATAGTATAATGTCCTATAAATGGCCTATCACTTTGTTAGTTGAGAACATGTATTAAAAAGATGATCCAAATGACCACTTATCTGAGTTATTAATTATGAAGCCTTTAATTTGACAATTAAACTTTTCCCTTATCTATTTTTTTTAATTGGCTCACAYTGAACTTCAGAAATTACATTTGACCTGTTTTTTCACCCTGCGAACTCAAGCTATTTGAAATGTAGCACTCAACCAATACATGCTATTAAGTCTTAGCTCTGAAAGAATATTCAAAATATGCAAGTGCATGTGTGTGTATATRCAAACACCAGAAATATTAAGTCATAACTGAATTAACAGAAGAGTGCCCATAGATACCACACAAATAATTCATTAGGTATATTTCACTAAAAATAGAATTTATCAAATGGAATACCAGTGCATATTCAATTAGAAAATGTCCGTTTGGACAGATTCAACCTTCTCAAGTAAATACAMATACCCCATTCCCCTGAAATTTTCAGATGGAAGATTTCTCAGTCCAAAAGAAACTAAATTACATTTTTAGTTAGTCAGAGGTAGCTTTYCCCAGAAGTTTTGTCCCTTAGAGAAATATTTTGAATGCAATACAAGTTTATTTTTTTTTCCATTAAAATCTCTATTTAGAAAGATATACCATCAATCTTATTTCTGTACAGATCTAAAGAGAAACTGGTGTCCATTAGAKTCTACAGAAGTCTTTTTTAGAGCACTCACCAGAACCTGGGGACCTCTTCGTCCTATAARTTACAAGAGACGCTGTACTGTGTTTTCCACACGCTCTACCAAAGCCATACCTCCTGAAGTTTAAAGCCACTTTTTCCTTTTGAATCTATTTGTTTTTCAATAATTTAGTATTACTGGGGGAGTGGAAAGCTTGAAAATTTGTACAGRTTCTCAGAAAAATAAAAAAGTACACATGTATACTAACTCCCCATATTTTACTGTACTCTGATCTCATTATACCATCCATGCTCTTGCTTTGTAGTAGTATTCTGAACTCAAATATACACTATGATGCGTTTTATCTCATCAATTTGACCTGATGTAGCACAGAAGACGTGCACAAAATGTATACRGTGTATGTTTTCCTATCTATTTCTGTAAGTTTAAAATAAATTATGTGTAAGTTCATATTCATTTTTTTAAAAAATTAAAAATATAATAGACTTCTCAGAAGAATGACTAAATACACAGTTTTCTTTTTGTTTGTTTTTTTTTTTTTTTTTTTTTTTTTTTTTTTTTTTTTTTTTTTTTTTGTTTWAAATGATGCTTAAACTTGTTTCTAACACCCAAAAATGCATTCCTCAAAATATGTAATAATCTGCATCTTATTTTCTTGCCTATTTTTTAAATAAATCACATGGAGAGGAAATGAACACACAGTATTTTTTATCTATTTGTATTGTAAGCAAAGGAAGAGATGAAGAGAATTGAATAGCTACAAGTAAATGCACACAATACAAGTAAATTCAATATACTGTAACACTTCGTATTTTCTTACAACAAAATCGTTGAAGAAAATTCTTACTCCCTTAGCATTCTAAACATAGCTCTCTCCTGAGGACCTGGACTTGTCTCTCATGAATTATTCAGGYTGTAAAACAAAAGCTGGAGACCTATAGGAACTGCATCCAAGAAAGAGACACACTGAAGTTTTAAAATTTGTATGTGGCAGCAGCTGGGAATAGTTCTGTTTGTATTAATGTTGTCAGGATTGCTGGTGCTAGCAATACTAATTTTTCTCATAAGACAGCTAGAACAAAATTTATGATCTCCATACATTGGTCCACAGTAGAAAGTTCACATTTCTCACCCTCTTAGAAGAGATTTGTGTAGACCAGAAGAAATGTTATGCTTAATTAATTAATTAATTAATTAACTAACATCTAAACATATATACTTATGTGTTCATAGGACATTCTGAAACTAAACAATTCATCTTTATTTTTTCATATAATTAAATGAAGAGACAACAATGAGTGTAAGTACAGAAATATTTGTTGATTTAAAGATTTGTACATGTAAGGATACAGATCTATCATATCAGTCAAAGAAATAAGGGTTATTTTCAAAATCTGACTCACCCACCACAGGATTTGGAAGTAAAAATATGAATCAGTGATGTACTATCAGAATAATATAAGTATTATCATAATTTAATCAGTGTGTAAGGTATTAAAACCCCCTCATTTGATCATCAAAGAGATATAGTGTCACTATGTCTATGTTTATGTTARTAAACCTCTGAGTGTTTGTGAGTTGCKAAYTGTAGTACTTGTCCCAGCCTGCACYGCAGCTCTATCTCAGGGTGAAACRAGGGGCAWACCAATTTCYCATTGTTTTTCCTTACCCAGCTTCCCTGAAAGGAAAAYCCAGATCATGGAAATTTAAATGCAATTTCAACATGATTCAGATGGCCAGCTGAGATTCTAGTTACATGAATAAATTCTGACTGTGAATATATGATCCAAAAATGCAACACAACTGAAAGCAATTTAGCAGTAGTATAAAAATGGAAGCRTATGTCTACACAACCTTTTGAAGAAAGTGGCAAGTGATTTCTGCCTTTGCTGAAGCTGGCCAAGCTTTTAGCAATAGCACAGCACCGACTCTGAACTAATAAATCCTTCCGATTCATGGTTAAGGTTAGTACCACCTTAACATAGATATACAGCTTCCCTTTAGCTTGGCACATGGCTAGCTTCTGCTTTCAAAACGTGATACAGATTTACATTGAAGCCATATTATGTACAAAGGCATTGGAATGGTCTCTAATTACAGAATGAAAATGAGGGATGAGAGAAGCACATTTTGAGTGAATATATGTGYCATGTGAAATTGTGCACACACAAAACTTTTAAACTTAAGCTGATAMAAAGAAGAAGAAGGAAACCACTTAGGTGTATATAGCTGGTCAGAATACAATTTACAGGGGCAGAGAACAGTCCTCAGTTTTCATATTTCTGAAAGAAAATGCATTATTTGRCCCCTGTGCTTCTCCAATAATGTAATTCTCTTATTGATTTTCTTTTGTTTTATTTTCCTTATAAAACTATCAATGTCAACCTTGTACTAAGAAAAATCAAGTTTTTTCCTGCAGATAATGGCACTTACTGTGTTAGAAAAGGTTAGACTTTACTGCAAATGACAAACATGACTGCTCTCTGAAGTCCTCTCTTTGTCCTACAMACTAATGTACATGAAGAGTACAAAGAACCATGTTTCAGTGCTTTGAAACCCCATTCACTAGTATCTTGTCCATATATTGCAGGAAACATTGGAGGGTGACAAGAAAATTATTAAGAAACATGGGAAAACATAAAATCTAGGTACTTAAAGGTTTCATATATCACAGTGCACATACAAGTTAAAAGATAAGCAATGAAGACTGAAAAAATGCAGCTATTCACCATTATAAAACACACAGACCTTAACTACGTAGATAATGACAAAGCAAGTTTATWTGAAATAATTAATAGAGAAAGTCATGCTTTGTTGTAGCATGGCAATTGGAWAACGATTGGCCTTAAAAGCTCTAGGGATTACTTGAAGTGAGTAATATTGCATTTAGGTACTGTCATAGAGAACTCAGAACTGAGCCTCTATATTGAGCTTTTTTGAGGTGTATTATTTGTCCTTTCACATCACCTCAGGGGAAAAGAAATATCTATAGTAAGGCGGAGAGTCTTAAAGTAGATGCTTGCTTACCAACAAAAGCCTATTGCTAGTTTCCGGGGGCTAAAAGAGGTTCCAGTTTCATAAATTCTAGAACAATTGTGTGTCTCTTCTATTTATCTATGCCTGCTTAGATCAGAAGAAACCAGAAAAGATTGGTGCTTTTAAACTATCAAAGAAGAATGAAGTGCAGAAGTAATGTYAAATTGCGTACGTTTGCCTCAGTCTCTTTCTATTAACCCTTTGTGAACCCAACCAATACCCAGGCCTGTGAAAAGAGAGTCTCAAAACTCTAATTTTCCTGGACACTGGCTGCATCAATGAAAAACTCCTTTCTTCATTGGTGCTGTCACTACACTGTCAGTACTTGAAAACCATCYCAGAACTAACGGGAGATCAATCTCTAAGCTTCTCAACTTCAGAAAGTTTTGATAAGTCAGTTGAGTCAAACATTTACAGTCTAAGGAGACTAAACCTGTGCTGTGATGGGGAACTGTAGCAACCAGACAGCACAAAATGCCAAAACTAAGTCAAGAAATTCAGAAATAGATTGAAGCCTATTCTTGGAGTGAACAAAGTGCTCTTCCATCTGCTTGACTAATCAGATTGGATGCCTGGAATGCAGAAGACACTTATTAAGACAATAATCTACTGCAGTTGAAACAAAYATTGGAACCCTACACATGAGTTATTACAGTATTTCTTCAGAATATACTGAATTAATGCAGTTGAAGCTATGTACCTATTATATGTTATTATCCATTATGTCTTGGAAATAATAATAGGGATTCCATGGTGGGATGGATAATTCATATCTAGGTTCCAAAGAGAAATATCATCAATAAAGGAGACTTAATCAGAAAATTTTAAATATCATAAGATATATATCTGTTTCTATAAAAAAAATCCTGACTGTGAGGAAAAACAGCACAGTTCCTCTTGTGTGTTCCTGACTAAAAACATTTTTTTTTTTATCTCAAAAAATAGGGCAGCCTCCTCTCTACTTCTTTTAAGGATACTTTCTGTCATGTAGCATCCTGGGACTCATGTTTCAACACTGTGTTAGCAAGAACCACCTGGCACTGGCCAAACTATTTCAGGATGCATTCTCACAGTCATGTARCAGATCCTCGTATTTTTCTCCTGGCTCCAGGTACATTCCTAGTACAGACACTCTACTGAGTATTTGGGAAGAAGTGGGACATATGGGCTCAAGACTTTGTTCTACATGGAAYAAAAATAATGATGTTTATACCCAAGTTTTAGGTAAGTGCTTCAAGTACTAATGAACTGGGAGGTACCATAAGGTTCTTTTACTTTTTTTTTCTTGGGGAAAAGAGAGAGAAGTAGAGGGGAAAGGATAATTAAGCTTAAAAAACCCAAAATATCTACAGGTTTTATGTCCAGATCAATAAAGAAAAAAAGAATAAAAGAATACCAATGWTACCAATTTCACTACCTGACTGCTCATAGTATTGATGTGGGGAACAAGGGAATTTATTTTTAATAAACTGAAAAATTAAAGAACTCTCATCTTATAAAGTTGAACAGCTACATTTTGAACTCAGACCTAATATTTATGCCTACTTTCTCTTTGTTGATCTATGATGTACTACAAAAACTTTTTTTGAATATCTATATTTAAAGTAATTTATTTTGGAAAAAATACATAAGAATATGTACACAGAATCATRGGATTATKGTTTGGGTTGGAATGGGCCTTAAATACCATCTACTTCSAACCCCCTTGCCACAGTTAGAAGCACCTTTCTCTAGACCAGTTTGATCAAAGTCCCATCAAACCTGGAACACTGCTAAGGCTGGGRCATCCACAACCCCTCTGGGTAACCTGTTCCAGTGCCCTGCCATCCTAATATCAAATTTAGTACAGATTTTTTTTTTTCTTTGCAATGCTAAAATGCTTTACTGGGCTGGACTTGCAGCCACGGTGAAGTCCTTCGCATCAGCCTGGAAAAAAAAAAAAAAATCCTAAAAGCTTCCAGTTTTTACAAGTGAAATTAAAGTTGGACAAATCAGCACCTACAATTTGAGCTCTGTTATACATTTTATTGTTTTCTCTAATTCTACAGCCTTCAAAGGGACTTCCCCGAGACTTTTATAAGTAGAATTTAATTCATGTATTGTGCACAGACATGTCAACGAAGTTATGTCAATTTTCTTTATTTACAGTACAGAAAAAAATAGTGTGCACATATCTGACCATCAATATCTACTAAGGATTTTTTTTTAAGTAGATCGGTTGGACTCTGGTAGGCATTATTACTACCAATTATTAGTTTTCTCATCCAAATAATTTTTGTAGAGAAGTTTCTCCACCAGGGGTCGCACAAAGACTGCTTAAATATAACCTGTTAAACCTGGACTAAAGTTCACATTGGAGAGTGAAAACACAATCAAACCTCAAAACTGCTCCTTGATAAACAAACTATTTAAACTCCCGGGGACAAGTCACTGCTGCTTGTTTATTGTGAATGTAAGTACTCAATTTTCTTTTCTTTTATATTTTACTTATAAAACATTGAACAATTTTGGAAAAAAAACCACATAAATCTTGCATTTATTACATTGTCATAAATCATACTGCATAAATGATATTATTTCATGTCTCATATGAGGACAAAAGATACTGATGTGGACTCAGTGCTGCTTCAAGTGAAACTTAGGGAAGTGTTTTTCCTCAGATCTGGAGGAAGCAGATTTAGGTTTTGACACAGGCCCAAACCAGTGGCTCTTTTTTCACTGCTCTCTGCAGTGATGTTGCTATTTCTGCTGTGGAAATTACAAGGTAGCAGTGATGWGACCATCCTCATTTCAAGGGGGGTGGTGGGGTGTACAAACCATTGCAGCAAGGGAGGAACAATTCATGYATCACTGTTCTGGTTTTACTGGCCCCAGCACAATCAGCTTTGCAGAAAAGAACCTGGGAGCTCTGGTAGACACCAATCTGAACACGACCCGGAAATGTGACACTGGGACAAAAAGTATTAATGGTGTCGTGGGTTCTATTAGGAGGATTGTTTTCAGCAGGTAGAGGAAAGTTATGCTTCCCCTCCACTCAGCACTGGTGGTGCCACAWCTGGAGTCTTGTGGMCAGTTCTGAGCTCCTCAGTACAAGAGAAACATGGACATAATGGAGACAGTCCAGCAAAGGGCCACAGAGGTGATTTAGGGACTGAGGCATCTTTCCAGTGAGCGAGGAATTCATTCCCGAGAAGAGAAAGCTCAGGGGGATCTATCTCATCAATGTGTAAAAATATCTGAAGGGAGATTGTAAAGAAGACAGAAGATGGAGCCAGACACTTCTCAATGATGCCCTGTGACAGGTCCAAATGCAATGGGGCACACACTGAAACACAGCAAGTTCCCTCTGAACATCAGGACACACTTTGTTTACTGTGAGGGTGATGGAGTGCTGGTACAGATTGCCTAGAAATGMTGAGGAGATATTAAAAACCCATGTGGACACTGTCCTGGAGAGTTTATTTCAACAGGGAGTTTGAACCAAATGACATCCAGATATCCCTCTGAACTTCAACCATTCTGTGGTTTAGCTGGTGTAATCCATGTGGATRAATCATGATAATTTGGCTACTGGCTTTGGAAATACTGGCCTTCCTCTTGGTATGAGATAACAACATAGAAAAGAACCCYGCCCAAACCTCTTATTTATAGTGAACATTGTCCCTAATTTTTGCAAATAATAACATATAGTCATAGTGAAAATGTCAAGCTTTTCCCATATTCTTCATTTTATTCCTTATATATCAGTTGAGAAAGTAGAGATTTACAGCATCTTTAATATWATTCATGATCAGTTTTGCTACAAAAATTCATTACCCTTTATTAAAAGAATGGAGCAAAATAACATAAGCATTTACATGGTACATAGATCAGAAATTATTTTCTTTACAAGATTAATCCAGTGTGTATATGAGTTCAGTAAATAGCCTGTGTGTACGTTTTGTATTCACATACCTAAACCTTCCAAATGAAACTTTCTTCATGATTCTGATAATACAAAAATGTTTTTTTTGCTTCTGTACATAAATATAAAAGTTTGTGTACTTACACATAAGTAAGAATATTTAGATTTAGACATAATTGCACTACTTGTATTTATGACAGATCTTCAGTGTTTGGTACAAAAATGACTACAAGATATACTTGAGAAGTGTTCACAACTACTTTTTGCATAAATCTCAGAACCTTCCAAGCTAGACAATATTTCTCCCACAAATTATGATTATCAGTACTAAGAGTCTAAATAAAGTCTGCCCCCCTTTTTATTTTAACAGCACTTCCTGTTAATGCAGTCACAAGTGGTTTCCCATAACATGGTACCATTACATACATCTATGATAATTTGGTTGACAACAACATTTATAATAGCATGGTATTGTCTATGGCACTTGTCAGTAGTTGTAATTGTAAAATTGAACTTATATTTAATGAGCACTGTGTTGGAAGTATGCACATACAACTAAAAATGTATATACCTGCTGTCATTAGGTACAATTTTGGAATACTTGTTTCACAGAGAGGGGGGGACTGTAATTATTAATCCTTTGGACATTAATGAACTTTCTATGGCTAAATTACTGTATTTATTAATAGTTCATGAAAATTGGCCAATCCTTTAACATAGTACATGCAACTAACTGTCTGATAAGCAGATAGTGACTTTTATTTTTGTCTTAGACTGTTTAATAATTTAAGACAAAAAGGATAAGATTTTGCATTAAGCTAATAATGCACCACTAATAACTGAAGAGTCCTAGAARCATATGTTCCTTTTGCCTTGCTTTTGCAGTTTTTGATTAGCTCTGTAACAAAGAAAATTAGGTCCCAGAGTCATAAAAAATATCAAGGAGAATAAGTAGAAAAAAGCCTCTTTCTATACTTCCTCAAGCTAATGACACACTAGATTTGGAAGAATTAATGGCCACCTTTCCCWTATGGTATGTGCACAGAGAACTAAACAATGTCTCATGCAGTGTCCAGAATCTTAATTGCCGCGCACTACACAGAAAGTCCCAGAAGAGGGAGGTGTTTACCCTCAAATAGAGCAGGCYTTTTTTTTACATTCTAGGATTCATTGCATTACTAAGCAGAATAAAGGAATAGTGCCCTTCTTCCTCTTTAAAATAAAATAAGGGTAATTTGGAAAGTTTGGGTGGGGTTTTTTTTGGGTTTTTTTTTTTTTTTTTTTTTTTTTTTT
>NW_026623545.1:675711-686116 GCF_030028575.1 Malurus melanocephalus
TTTTTCTTCTGCTGAATATGAGATGAATTACTGCTGTGCAATGTGTATATTTATTTCAACTAYATCACTTTTCTTCTCTTTTTATAGAAATATGACACATATTGAACTAATAATCATTAATAATTAAGCATGGGAACAAATAATTAAGCAAGGGTAGAAGTGTTCTGCTATTTCAATCTGCATTTGGAGAAAAACCTTTGAAAATATATTTTTTACATCAACAGCATATGCTTCATCCTCACATTAACCCAAAGGATATAAAATACAGACTACTAAAATTAAACTTCTGAAAATGATCAAATATTAATAGGTTTCAGATAAACTTTTAAAACACTTTGCCAAGAACCAAGATAATTCTATATAAAAGGCAAGTGAAATGGCCTGAATAATTATAGACCATTTATCCTGATACTGGTCCCAARAATGATAATGCAGTTGATGATGTTTGATGCAATTTATTAACTTTTTATTAATGCTGAACAYAGGTTAATTTGAAATACTTTCAAACTGATTAGCTATTTTAGTAAAAAACTAAAATTTGAATTACACTGTTTTTAGTGCTGAAGTATTATCCTTGCACTGTTGTGTGCAAGCTCCATGATGTGCCCTTTGAGAAAGACATTGTTGACATGATTGTTATTCTATATTTTTAAAACCAACCAGGTATTAGGTATAAACCTGTGATTCGAAATATGGGGCTATGGCATTTGGGTATTAGTTGCTGTGCTGGTTTCAGCTGGGGTAGAGTAAATTTTCTTCACAGTGACTTTATGGGGCTGCATTTTGGATTTGTGCTGAACACAGGGTTGATAATGAAGAGGTGTTTTAGTTATTGCTGGGCAGGGCTTTCACWGAGCCAAGGCCTTTTCTGCTTTTCCTACTGCCATGATGGTGAGGAATTTRGGGGTGCATAGGAAATTGGGAGGAGACACAGCCAGGATAAGTAACCCAAACTAATCAAAGGGATATTCCAAGCAGTATGACATCATGCTCAGTACATAAAGTGGGAAAGTAAGAAGGAGGAGAAGGGTGACATTTGAAGTGATGGAGTTTGTCTTCCTGAGTCAGTGTTATCCCCTGCTCTCCTGGAGATGGCTGAACACCTGTCTGCCCATGGGTAGCAGTGAATTACTTCCTTGTTTGTGTGAGTGKTTTTTTGCTTTCCCTATTAAACTATCTTTGCCTCAATTCACGAATTTTCCCTCTTTTTCCCTTCTGATTCTCTCCCTGATCCTGCTGGTGGAGGAGTGAGTGAGTGGCTGCATGGGACTTGGCTGCTGGCTGGGCTTAAACTACAACAGTTGCCCAGGATCTCCATAGATCAAAAAAAAAAAAAAAAAGATGTGAAAAGATTTGAAAATATATGAGTTGCTTTTGAAACCAAGCTAGCTTGATATTGATATGGATTCTTATATCTGGACCAAGACATTTAATGCACAGACTGGAGTTGCACTCCAGCCACAAGTGTCTCTTGCTTTTTTCTTAATAAATCAATGAAATGTAATCATTAACACACTGTCTAAGACTCCTTTGTACAGAGGTAAGGAATCATCCCACATGGAAAACCAAAATCCAGCACCTACTGCTACCACTTTTGTCAAGCAATGCTCATTTAAAGATAGCTTCTGATAATATTGTCATGTTCTACTACTGCTGTTAAAGCCAGTTCACTGTGTAGAAATGACCTCAAGATTTACCAGATAAATGAGGCAGCAAAATGTTCCCTGTTACCATGTTTTTAAAACTCACTGGAGTCACATTAATCTTGCCTAACTATTGATATTCTGATTAGAAATTGATAATTTGTTGTCTGTATCCTTAGTCATTGCTTTAAATCCTGAGTTATTCCTTAAAATAGAGRTAAATATTCACCATATTATTAAAAAGAAATGTCAACTAATGCCACATTACATGTGGAGCCTGATTCTGTCAGTGTGTGTTACCATGTCTTGATAAGGTCTTGTCACTTGATTCTCATTCCTCCACAGCAGCAGACAGGCTCGCTGTGATTAGCCTGCAGCTAGTGATGAAGGGTGAAAGGAGGCTTAATGGTTCATTTCTGGATTTTGATCAAACCCACGAGGAAGCTAATCCAGATTTCCTAATTTGATTTCCTGAGCCAGCAAAGGAGATGATCCCTGTTCTCCCACTAGCCTTTACCAGCTGTTCTGCATATGCTCACAGGCACATGAAATGATGGCATCTGCACAGCCTTCCTTCATTCTGATTTCCAGCATTATGCCAATGCATTAATGCTGATGCAGTTCTGAGAGGATGCAATGGTGCTCTTAGATGCTAAATATATATATATATATATATATATATATTCCTTATGCAATCCCAGAATCTCCAGGATTTATCAGTGATAATCGTTATTTTCAGTATGTTAGCTCTCTAATAGTGATAGTAAAACCTAGATTCTGCCCTTTTGATAACCTAATGGTTCATGAGCCATTTCATTCATAGAGCAGTTAGCCTTCTAGCACCTAAACAGGGCTTTTAMAAAAGAGGGACAGTGACTTTTTACAGGGGCAGATACTGATAGGGACAGTTTAAAACTAAAACATGAGAGATTTATATTAGATGTTAGGAAGAATTTCTTTACTCAGAGGGTAGTGGAGCCCTGGAACAGTGAATTTGTGGATGCCCCATCCCTGCRCTCTGGCTAGAGGCCATGTTGGGTGTGGCCCTGAACACCTCTATCCATGTGGTGGCATCCCTGCCTGTGGCAGGGACATTGGAGCTGGCTGTTCTTTAATGTTTCTTTCAATGAAAGTGATTTTATGATTCTATGTTTCTGTSGAGTTAAGCCCTAAGAATCTTGGTGTTTCCTGCCACTGAATGAAATATCATAACTTTTATGTGCAGAGGATTTGGGAGTTTGTTCTCTAACTCTATAGAAATCCTTGCAAAATGTTTTATTCAAGGAAGTTCTTTGGGCTGCATTATGATACAGAATCAAATATTAATCACAGTGATCATATCCAGTGACAGAATTTCTCAAACTGGTTTTGCAAGCTAGTTTTAAGAGCATGTTTAACACCCTTTAGAAAGAAAATTCTGTTTTTTGTTAGTMATTTGAAAAGCATCTAATATTTAATGCCATTATTATTCATATTGCTATTTTTACTAGATTCTGTTGTTTTTGTTTTTTTTTCATTATTTTCTGAAAACTTCTTAAATTAAATGTGTTCAATTAAACTAAAAATATATGATTGAAGAATAAAATTCAAGAATTCATGACACATCWGTGGCTAAGTTAAAAACAATACAAYGGTAAAGGTCTAATCTATATCTCTGTTAAGGAGACAAAATTTGACTCAAGTTATATGTGGATTTTCCTCTTTCTAGATCATGTATCTGAAAGCARTAGTAATTTTCTTTTATCTCCAATCCTCATATTTTTGTCTGAAATGATACTAGTAAATATTGTCTGGTCTTGTAGTACGTAGAATAATGAAAGGATTTATTTTGTGGCATTATGCTGTGCTATACTATTAGGGCATTATGAAAACGTGTGAAGAAAATAATAGTGCTCATATTATGTATTACTTGCTCCTGAGGAGGCTCTGCATTGTTTTGAAATAAGATACAGTTTTCTGGAATACCGCTGTGACAAAATGTTCTGTCTCAGAGACTACTCATTGTCTTCTCTGCTTAGGTCTATAAAAATGGGATTTGTTTCCCTTATGCGTGGTAATATGTGGGATGGGAAGATACCTCACACTAAATGTCTAAGTCAGGTTAGCATCAGTCATAYGGTGATGATTAGTACCTTAGAGAATTCAGAGTGGAATATGGAGTGGTTTCTGTTCAAGTAGCTGTTACATAAAAGTGCACCTTTCACAAAATCAGCACCACTTTTGTGCTAGAAAACATGCCTGTACTTTGCTTTGTTGAAATTAAGAAAACATTTTTTTTGGTCTGTCACCGTGAAAACCACAGATTTGATAGGGCCTTGAAGAAATTTAGGTCAGAGGTTCCAAATTGCCATTCTTGTTTCTATCCAAGATTTATGTCTTGACTGCGCATCAGGGAAAGCAAAATGAGCTTCCTCAGTCTAAGATCATTTGCTAATTAGGACATTACGTGGTACATTATGGGAAGGGTAGGCCTTACCTGGGGTCAAGACCAGAGAAAGATGTTGAAAGGAAAAAGCTTTCCAGCCTTGCAGTCCCACCTACAGAGAGTGTAAAACCCCAGAAACTGAATTTCATATCAGATTGGCTCACAACTGAATGTCTTTGTTCAGGAATTTAAGTTTTAATATGTTARTGGAATTTTTTAATATTTGCAAGAAAACACCTTTTCTATCCTTTAAAGTTAGCATGAAAAAAACAAATTAATTCCAGAGACTAGTCGCTTAAGCCAGGGGAGCTCCCCCTTGCCATTGTAAATTATGGGGGTTTATGCCTTAAAAGCAAGATAGACAGTAAAGAAATTGTCAACCATGAGACTCACACACAACGTTGGCATAAGATGTGTAGGCTCAGGGATATGATACAACACAGCGTGGAGAAGTAATGSTATTACACAGCAGATCACCTTCCCAGGTTATGTAGAAAAAAAAAACAGCCTGTCTTGATCTTCTAAGGTCTATGTTTTTTTGGAAATTTTCTACAGGATGAAATAAACTCTATAGCCTTTTTATGGAATAAAAACCTTTCCTGACTTGATATGTATTATTTTTTCAAAGGTTCTGTTTTGTCTTTCTCACACCTCCAATTATTACAATTAAAAACATTAAATTTGACTTATTGTTATAAAAAAAAAAAAAAAAAAACCCACAACAAAAAAAAACAAACCAGAAATTATCTTTCTTACATTTTCTTCATCAATAAAGATTTTTTTTTTCTTTTAAGTGTTTTTTCCAAATTTCATAGAATTATGACTCAATTTTCAGACAATTAGCTTATTTAGCTCATTTGTTTCTCCTTGGTCACTGGTGTATTACAAGAAACATTGCAAATGTCAAGATAGCCTGATCTTTTTTTTTCTTTTTCCTTCAGTTTATATCCTGACTTTTTTTCAGTTTGACGAATATTTTTATCTCATGCATCCTCTCAGTACCTGCTGGTGTACTCCAAGAGCAGCTGTGCTTCAGGACCACACGATTTCCATGTCAGCATCTTGTCACTTCCAGCAGAGACCTCAGTAGTAGAAGCTTTAAAAAAAAAAAAAAATAAATAAAAAAGAAGCAGCACTGATATTTCTTTTTCTACGTCTCTCAATATACAGAGATTCAAGGGCTGCCTCAGTAATTTTGACTCCTGAAAAGATCTCARCAATCTCATGCATACCAGTCATGCATGCCTCAATATCTTCAGAAAGAAGAGTAGCTAGAATCCATGTTGTAAATTACAATTTCTCTATGAACATCATTTTAGATGGAAGCTTAATTGCATTCTAAGACCAGCAGAAAACACTGTAAAAAAATGGTTCATCTAATAGATGATGTTAATTTGACACTTTTTCAAACATCAAATGTTCTTATTAACGTTCATTCAGTCATGGAACTTGCTTTTCATCTGGTGCATTTTTCTTTTACTATGTCAATTGCACATTTGAGTAACTCACCTGCTTGGCATTGTAAAGCCTGGACATTTAAAATTTCACAACATCCAAGCTTGACCTGGTTTCTGCAAGGTGCTTATGAGTAACTGCAGTGGTGCTGAGGGTTGGCCCTGGCGGGATGCCAGGTGCCCAGAAAGCCACTCTATTACTGCCCTCCTTAAGCTGGGCAAGGAAAAGAAAATATAACAAAACACTCATGGGAAAAGGTAAGGACAGGAAGAGATCATGGGCAAAMCAGACTTGACTTGGGGAAATTAGTTTAATTTATTACCAATCAAATCAGAGTAGGGTAATGAGACCTAAAATCAAATCCTGAAAACAACTTCCTCTCCCCCCTCCCTACTTCCTGGACTCAACTTCTTTCCCCATTTTCTCTACCTTCTCCCTCCCAAGTGGCGTAGGGGAATGCGGAATGGGAATTGGGGTCACTTCATCTCATGTTGTGTCTGCCATTGTTTCCTCCTCAGTTGGAGGACTCCTCTTACTTTTCCCCAGCTCTAGTGTGGGGTCCCTACCATAGCAGACAGTTGTCCATGAACTTCTCCAATAGAGCCCTTCCCACAGGATTAAGTTCTTCATGAGCTTCTTCAATGTAGGTCCCTTCCAGAGGGTGCAATCCTTYAGGAACAGAMTGCTCTCATGATGTTCTCCTGTGGGGTCCCAAGTCCTGCCATCAAAYCTGTTCCAGTGTGGGCTCCTCTGCCACAAGTCMAAAGGCTGTGCCAGGAACCTGTTCCAGTGGGGGCTTCCCAAGGGATCACAGCCTCCTTTGGGTGTCCACTGGATGCACCACAGGCTGCAGCTGGATCCCTGCTCCTCCATGGATCTCCACAGGCTGTGGGGCACAGCTGCCTCACCATGGGCTGTAGCAGAAACTCTGGCACCTTAAGCACCCCCTGTCCCCCTGCTTCGCTGACCTCGGCATCTGCAGTATCGTTTCTCTCACATATTCTCACTCCTCTCTCCAGCCGAAAATGCTGTTCTCCAGTAGCTCTTTCCCCTTGTTAAATACATTGCCGCAGATGTGTTACCACTATCACAGATGGGCTTGTCCTTGGCCAGCTGTGGGTCTGTCTTGGAGCTCTGCTGGCTCCATTGGACATAGGGGAAGCTTCTGGCAGCTTCTCAGAGAAGCCAGCCCTGCTGCCTTCCTGTTATCAAAACCTTGCCATGCAAACCCAATAAAAGTAGAAACAAAGCAGCAGCTAACCAATTTGCACCAACATGGTTTTTGTACTTCTCACAGCTAGAGCATCTGCTTAGCTGTTTCCCATACTTTGTTCCTCCTGACCATGTCCTGCAGATATACATGAATCACTAGAAAATTAGTCAGGTGCTCACCAACGCTGCAGAGTCCCCACCAAACTGTTCATTAACCTGGCAGGTAAATGGCTACATTTATTATCATCTGAACCCAGCTGGTGATACCTGGTGGAATTCACACAGATCTAATCCAAAGGCTTTTAATTTGCTAAACCGGGATTTCAAATTTTTGTTTCCCAGTCTTTTTTCAATTCATTCTAGAGGCATAAACYAGATAATAAATAGCCTTTAGTAAGCAACATACTTGTTTAAAAATCTTTATGCATCATAAAAAATTATAGTACAGTGAAGTTAATTTTTCAAAACTTACAGGAAAAAGATACAGCCTTAAACAGGCAGGTATTCTTTCCTAAGAGGAACTCAAATATTCTTGCTAAAGGAGTAAGAAAATTCTTTTTTTTTTTTTTTTGTGACAACTAAGATCAGTAAAAATGTCACATGACATTTTTGGTTTCACATTATCTTGAATGCTGCCAGATTAAAAGTAATCAGTGATGTATCTTGAGTAAGTTCTTTTTCTGACCTGAACAATTTCCTTTTATTTCTTACTCAGCTTTAATAAACATTTGATTTTGTCAGTAAGTACATCCCTGGATGCCAAGGACAAGGAGATCTGTGTGGGAATTMTCATCTGTGTTAATTTGTGACACTCCCAAAAGTTTGGCCACAGATGTTTGAATTGAAATGGTGATGGTACTGAAAAATCTATGACTATGAAAAAAATCATGCAGTTGGGTAGTAGCTGGGTTAGTTAATATCCTTGAGTGTGTAAGAAATAAGCAAGCTGCATTAGCCAGAAACCGAGGAACTCCRAATGTAAAACGCTTTTACAAGGAGCCACTAGAAACTTCTAGTTACATGAGTTTAGTTAAATCTCAGTTAATGAATCAATTAAACCCCAAACAAACTTTTGAATAACTTCTAAATGTGGAGAGAACAGATAGTGGAAGTTCAGACTATTTTATTCTGCCTGTTCAAGCAGTGGCACCAGGAGGAAGACACACCAGTTAATGTTATTTTTACTGTAGATCATTATTGATTTATATTTTTGTCCTTAAAAATTTTAATTTAATTCAGGCACAAGAGACATTGCTAGAATGTAATTGCTACAGAACTGGTAGCAATCACCRTGATCAATTCATGCTTTTTTCAAGAGTGCTAAAGAAATGAATCATAAAGCAATCTGTCCCAGACATAAGACTGAAGCATGAGTCTCATTGAATTTGAGTTTTAAATGGCAGATGAGATTATAATGCAACAAAACACTCAAAGTCATATGAGGGACCCAGAATTACCCCTTAAAATTGAATTTACCAAGCAAAGAAGCCATGAAGTCTGGACTGAAAGCATGTATAATGTTTATGATATTCTAGTCCTGTAGTAATAATAATTCCAAATTACTAAAGGGAAAGGGATTCAGAAAGGTGTTTTCTGAATTCAGAATTGAACTTACACCGAAAACAGTAAAACAAAACAAAGGCCATGTGCAATGTTAGACAAAACATATCCAGTGTTTTGGAAAAGAGAATTACAATGGGGTTTGTAAGTAATTGCAAGAACAAGAAGAATTTGCACAGCACAGAYATCTAGAAAGTTTTAGCCCAAATGTGGTATTTATAGGACTGGATTAAGCATGAATTCAGAAGATTGCAAGTACTGGAGACATATACTAGTTTTCAGTGGAACAAGCCAATGTGCTAGAAGGCTACATTGAAGAAAATAAAACACACAAGAATTAATAACATGAAATTCAAGGTTGACAGAGATCTCTTTTGGACTAAAATATATTAATGAAATGTCATTTTAATGAACTTTTAGTTGCAAAAGAGGGTTAAAACATTTTAGGGCATAGGACTCACTAAATAGATTTATGAATTCTGTGAAATAGAATTCTTGAATAGAACCTTCTTGAATAACTCAAAACYCAAAAATTAAAGGTCCAGAAAACAAGCATTTCCAAATCTGGGGAACAAAAATATAATCTTAATGTGCAGTACAACATATAGGAAAGGCAAACATTTTGTTAATTAGTCATTATGTGGAAAAAATACTTAGAGTTTATACACAAAATAAATCTCTTCTTCACCTTTATAGGCTCTGAGATAGCAAACTGTCTTGTAAAAAGAAAGATTTCACATTTTGAAAGATGGCTGCCTGGAAATTTTTTACTTCAGTTGGTAAGAAAACCAGCAAAGTTACATGTACTTCCCTGAGAAATACATGTCRACTAAGGTGGCTGTCATTTGATTAGCATTTGTTAAGAAGGAATTTCAAGGGATGTGGTAATATTTACTGTCACAAGGGATATATTACCACTTCTAGGAAAATATTTTCAAATTAGTAGGAAAGTGAGAAAGTTTTTTGAAAAGGGTCAATCTGGGCTCTTCAAAGGAAAATACGCAGGAATATTAATTTTAYATGATAAAAATTGTTTTTATCCTAGGTGAAGAAAGAGTCTTCTTCATGACAATAAGAACTAGAAGAATACCAGTGTCGTGCACAGTTTTTAAGAAATAGTTTTCAAAATAACTTCAAGAAATAGATGTCTRGAAAAATCTTACCAGGGAGAAGTACAGGTTCATGTCCCCTAACATCCAGTACGGGTTTTATAGTGTGAGAAGTGCACATCTAACTGATAAAGAGCATCTCTCTTCTTTGTGAAGTATCTGCACAGCTATTCTTCAGAACTGAGGCAATTTCATCTAAAAGATTATGTGTTATTATAAATCTTTAACATATCTATCTTAAGACAACTGCTTATGTATTTCAGCTCTTGAATTAATAAAAAACATCTGTTAGGATTTAGGCAAGTACCCTGGTGACAGAGAACTTTGATTTAGACAGTGCATTGCTTCTTTTAGAAAATGTTCTGGAAGGTATTAGCAGCGCTTTGTAGGATACGAACTAAAGACTCCTAATGAGCCTAGATTATGTGCATTTAGTARGCTGTTTATTTTGAAATAAGCCTACATTTCCTCAGTGGGAGAAGGTCAGTGCCTTTGAAAGTATCTCAGTCAAAATCTTCCCATCTAAATGTTTTCCAGTAGGTATAACCATTTCTAGTGAACACTTTTCCAAATGAATATTATCACACTAAATCCYAATTACACCTATGTATAGCGTTCTGAATCCATAAAATTCAATTAAAATACCATTCTTTCAACAGACCCTCATTTTCTATTGACAWGTATTGCTATATGGGTTTGACAGGCAAGCACAGTTTATGTTGCTCAACTTTATTTCTGACAGTTTCCTTCTAGACAGAGGTTGCTACATTTAAYGTTGTGTGATAAGTGCCAATAATCCAAAATATAAAATCATGTTCATCTACCACTAGTAAAAGCAAAATTTTGCCCTTTTGCCCTTTTCTTTGGTGAAGGATGTAATGAAATAAACACACACCATCCAGTTCTGAGCACAGAAAAAGATCTGTATAGCCTACTTTTGATTTCACAAGTGGGATATAATCTCCCATATCTGACATAGCAATGTTTTCTGAAAAAAAAAA
>NW_026623545.1:686171-691126 GCF_030028575.1 Malurus melanocephalus
AAAACAAGTGTGGTTTATTTTTCTCAAAATATACCAGTTTTATTTTCTTCAAAGAACATTTGGTACTGTAGCATTTCCACTACTGTAGTCATTGGTTTTGATTGTGTTCTATCTCATCAGTAAACAACTGAGACACCGTGTTTACCAAGTCGTGTTCTAATGGTGTTGTCCAGACAATAAAATTGTTTTCAAGGTTGTTTGCTTTGATATCTGTAATCACGGTTGTTCTTTATAATTGCTCTCATAACAAAACAGTTCACACGCAAATTAACTCTCTTTTTATAGCAGTCTTATTAAAAAATATTATTTCCTCAGTGGGCTGAGACAGCATGGAGGTGACATATGTGTTCTCTAGGGGAAGGAAAGGAACATATGAATGTATGACAAGTCTTTGCTTCAGGAAAATAAATGCATCTTTGTGACTAAGGTGAAATTGAGTGAATTTTATTTTGGTCTCATTTTGAAGAGGTGTCTTGGAGTGCATTCACGAATACAACACAAAGATACAGTATTAATCCTTCAGAGATGGCAAGTAGGTTTCTGACTCATCTTCTTTGCATTATGAGTATTAAACTCTAGAATGACAGATACTTTTTTTTTTACCTATAAAAATATCAACAATGAGGTTTAACAAAAAAAAAAAAAAAAAAAAAAAAAAAGCTTTATTTTTATGTTCATGCATGCACATTGCCTCATAGGTAACAGCAGAAATTAAAAAAATGAGCTTGGGAATAAAAATAGTTTCCTAAATCCTTCCTTGAATTACTTAAGACAAACCATTTACAAAATAACAGCCTAACACTTATATTTTATTACAAAAAGCAGGTTATGCTCAGGTACAACACTACTTTTTTTTTCCCAAAATTTTTGCTAAAACTAAAACAAAGCACAGACAAAGCCTAATGTTTGCACATTAGGATATACGGTAGATATATGGCAGTAATTTTTTTCTCATATYTATTCTCCAAAGAAATTAAACTCTTACATCTATTAAAAAGTCAGTCCTCATAGTGCATTTGTTATGACAAAGAGGATTTGAGGTCAAGAGTGACTGTGCAAGGAGTCCAAACTTTTGCTTATTAAACAGACACATTTCAGCATTTTCCTCTCATAGCTGTAATCATTCTGCACTGAGCCTGTCCACTGCAAGGAAATGCCACTGTTCCTACAATCTCCAAGTACATCTCATTCTCAGCCAAGATTTAAATCCATTCTATCAGACTTTGCTATTTTTGAGAAAAGAAGTCTGATATCTTGCATCCTTTCTTATTCTTCTGAATTGCCTTCACACCAATAAAATAAAATAAGAAAGAGAGAGAGAGAGTAAAGAACAAGGAAGGAAGGACATGAAAGAACCCAACCAAAAATTCATTATTTGTAGGCAAATGAAGATTTGTAAGTTTTTATGATTTTGTCTTACCTTGCCTTTCTTTAACTTTCCTTACCCCACTGYAGTAAATGCATTTAGCYCAAATCCTAAGAACACAGAAAACTGTATAGGTACTGTCAAACTCGGAGATGGATGATGTCTTGCTTTTGGCTTCATTTCATGAGTGATCAGCAGAAACATATCTGCACATTCAACATATTGTCCTCAAAAGATGAGATCTACAAAGAAATAGGAAGGGTCCTGCTCTTGTTATCTAAAAAAAAAACAGAGAGTGTGAAAATCAAGTCAAGACTAGACAGCAAAAAAAACTGTTCCTGCCTGCCATAGGAGGTCTGCACAAGGAAAGGTGAAGATTTTTGATACCATTTTATGCCCTAGCACAGGTGAGTAAGTGATAAAAGACTAAATCTATAGTACATTTGACATTACAAGGCACAAGCACATCACCAATCTGCAGATTCTAGAGCAAGACATTTTGAGACAGTTAACATGTTAAAATGAAGCAAAATGTGTCAGGGAGTGAGGTGGACATCTGTGGTCTCTGCTCAACAGAAAATTAACCACTGAACATGGACCTGAAAATATAATCATATCTCATTAAAATTGTGTATATCTACTGYTTACTTATACTGGACAGAAAAGTTTTGGAACTGTTAGGGGGATAGGTCTTTGTAACCTGCTGATACTGTAGTTTTGAACTTTAAGCTAAAAAGGTGGTTTTTTTTTGTTTTTTTTTTTTAAAAAAAAAAAAAAAAAAAAAAAAAAAAACAACTTAATTTTATGTTCTGGTGGTGAAATTTCATTGTGTGTTTTAAAACAATATTTATGACTCCTATAACTTGATTATGTTTGTTTTGTATACTTATAGTTCTGCAAGTTTGAGTAAATGCAGATGTAAGAATGAAACTTGTGAGGGGTTTAGTCATCCCTGAGTCACCCTGCTGATGAGTCTGTCCCTCCTGTGCAGGAGCAGTGTGGTGACACGGTGTCTGTATTGTCTCGATCCACGATACCGACARCAGAGATGAGGACTGTGGGGTCTGACAAGGGCTGGGGATCACACTTGTCCCTCGCACTGGGAACAATCAATAAATACCTATAGCACTTCCATAAGTACAAAAATGTGAGTTCAATAAACAAAATTYAGCAGTATGTGAGGGAGAAGTATCAAGACTTATTTTTCACTAGTCTTTAATTTCTAATAATTTCAAGTTTCTGTGTGAATTACTGGTTGATTTCAGTGCTGTTAATCAAAGAAAATAAAACAAACCTRGATTCCAGTGTTCTACTGACTGGTTCTCCAAGTAGCTGTTTCAGCTGAATCCTATCTCACAAATCTGTCTTCTTCCTAGATCGAAGAGATTTTGTATGTAGATATAAAAACAGTTTMTTTTACACTTCCAAAAACAGTGACATTATCCTTCTTAGGATATTTATTAGAAAAAAATACTGTCACAGTCACTTGTTTTAGAGAGCCAGATGGGAAACTTTTTCTCTGCAGTTAAAAATTAGAGTACTTAGGTAGTGCCAGGACACAAGAGGTTTCCAAATTTATTAAGTTAAGGTGAAAAGTAGCATCTTGTGAAACAGCTGTGCAACAACTTTATTTGTGAATTCCCCTTTTATACTGGCTTTAATCAAGACAGTTACTTCAAATTCTTCTGGGTGCCATAGCCAAAGRGAACTATTTTAAATCCTTGGATTTATTTGGTTTCCACATATTGTTTACCTTTTAAATACACTACTCAAAATATAAACATTCCAAGGTCAAGTTACAGAATGAAATGATATGAATGCAGTGTCATAAAATGTTTATAGTACTTACTTTGTGACTGAACATTCACTGAAAATGTAAAAAGACTCAGCTGCTGAATGTACTGCATTACTGATGCTAAGCTCCAATACTGGATGGAGGAGTATGTCTATACAGACATACTGCAAAGCCCTTAAGMCCATTTTACATATTAAAACATCCAAAATTTGCATCCATACCACACAGGCTATTGCACATTAAGTCTTTCTTAGTAGCAGATTATTCTCTAGTGTTAACAATCATTTTATTCCTAGTTGACATGCACAGCACTACAGTAATCCTAGCTAATCAAAATTCAATTGTCAAGAGGCAGGAGAAATGTCTTCATGCATATTACACTCCATCGGCTTTCATAATCATAAAGTCATAGAATCATAGAATGGCCTGGTTGGGAMTRCTCCTTAGAGATCAYCYTGTTCMAACCCTYCCAGCMCTGRGCAGAGACAGCTTCTTCTAGACCAGGTTGTTCAAAGCCCCRTCCARCCTGGTCTTGATCACGCACAGGGGTGGGGCATTCACAGTTTTKCAGGGCAAYATGKRCCAGTGCCTCACCACCCTCAGRGTAAAGCATTTCTTTCTAACATCTAATCTWAACCTATTCTCTTTCAGTTTAAATCYATTCCYCCTTGTTTTACCACTACCTGCCCTTGTAAAAACTCTTTCTCCATCTTTTTTTGTAGGCTCCCTTCAGGTACTAAAAGGCTGCAATTAGGAMTCCCCAAAGCCTTCTCTTCTCTAGGCTGAACAATTCCAATTTTCTTAGACTTTCCTTGTARGAGATCACTTCAAGTAAAYAAGTCTGAAGWCTTTTAAACTTAATATACATAAAATCCATCTTCATTTATGTACCCTGTTAGTGAAACACATTTTTATCTTAAAATGCATTCTCTGATMCCAAGGAAAATACCAGAAAGTGTATTACTGGCCCAGCAGGACTTTGTGTCAGGGAATTTTTGAGAACAGCAAGCCCTTAGTTTCCTCAGTGATCTGCAGTGGATTTACTTGACAGTAAAAAATGACCAAGAAACATACCTCTGCTTGTAATCAGAGACGTGAAGGATCAATCTACAGAGAAATTATAACCCCTGAATTTTCAGATTYTATTGTGAAGAGACAGATAGTGGAAAAGCAGCAAAAAACTACAGATAGGCAGATTAAGGAGAATGACAATGGCAGTAGAAAGCCTCTGGAGGTAATATTACAGAGCCATTTCTAAAGTGAAGACAGRCAGCTTGACAGAAGGAGTTAATGCAAAAGTTTATGAACTGAGTTACTAAAAGCAATTGTAATGCGTATTCAGCACGAATAGGAGACTTTGCCKTTCAGGGCACAATCCCTCCCATTATTTTATGCTCATCCTGTGTGTTCTGTTAAGATTGGGTTCTTCAGCAGGAGGGCATATATTCCCAGAGATCCAAAAGATAAGCTCAGATGCCCAAATCTAAGTGGCCTTGAATCTTGAAAGGAATGCAAGGAAACTTAAGGGATATTTCTGCAGTCTCAAAGCAACTGATATATATATATATATCCATTGCAATAGGGTTGCTGCAGACCTGTCTGTTATGTAATTAGAAAGATTTGAGTGCTGTCATTGCCAATGAAAAAGCCATAGTATATTGTGCGTTACAAAGAAGAAAATATAAATGAGCTTTTGAAAATAAAGATTGAATATTTTAATCTTTTTTTTTTTAACTAACCACTTTTTTTTTCTTGGTTTTTTTTTTGTTTGTTTGTTTTTTGGGTTTTTTGTTT
>NW_026623545.1:693228-695579 GCF_030028575.1 Malurus melanocephalus
CCTGGCCAAAATGCTTTAAAAGCTGGAAAAGCTAAGTTGACTTTTTCCTTCCTATTGTGAAACTGAGCATATTTCATGTTTTCTTTTGTGTCATGAGGACATGTAGTGGTAGCACAGGGTACAAAGCTCTTTGTGTGAACGTTGGAGGCACATATGGAGTAAAGGGAGCTGATCCTTACATACTTTTTTTTGCCTACTATCCATGGGAGACATCCCTGGATTTAATTACCCTCAGGCTTTCTAGAAAATTGCCAGCTGCAGGCTGTCCACAAGAGGTCCAGAGAGCGACCTGACAATTAAACAATCTGGATTATCACGCAACATTTTTTTGCATGAATTTCTTTTATTTACTGAAGTCGAAGTGCCATTGCTAAGCAGATAAGCAGCAGTTAGCTACAAAAACCACAGTGCCTACACTCTGTGAATAGATGTTTCTCGTTCAGTTTCTGTGTGTGTGCACTCATTACTGCCTGAAATGGTAGTATATATACCGAGCACATATACTGAGATCCTGCAGGAGCACCAGCATATAACAACAGCTGAATTACACTATTTTGCAATATCATACCGAAAACATTGTAAAACCACACAGTCAAGGAGAAATGGTTCAATCGAGTCCATTTTTTACAAAAAGTTATTGAAAGTGCTCCTGTGAGGTAGAGATGGTGTGGAAATCTGTTGGTAGTAAGAAAAAAAAAAAAAGGAAAAAAAAGTTGAAATTCTTCTCCTGAGTTGCACTTTTAACAAAATATATAATCTCTATCTATTTAAGGAAGCCCAATTGCCACTGCAAACACAAATGGTTTTACAAGCAGACCCCTGGAGATAGGGGCATGCTCTTGCTGGTATTTTTGAAGCATGATGACACAATTTGGTGATGGCTTTTTATGAAGCARATCCTGGATATTTAAACAAGACTTAAGAACGTGTAGAATAACTGTAATATATTTAAAGCACTCTGATAGTTGAACTTATCATATTTTGCACACATCAGAGATAGGCATTAGATAAGCACAGATTTCCCAATATKTTATTCACATACTCTAGTACTCCTYCATATACATAATTTCCTATTCCTCTGTAGCCCAAAACTTCTTTATGAAAAATGATTCAGTTGGAGATTCAACAGATGACAACATGATATTTAGGACTGCAACATCCAAAATGTAGATGCTCAAAGCTCAATATTCAGTTCTGATCTAGGTGTCTARATATAACTGTACACCAAATATGGGAACTCAAATTAGTATTAAAATCAGCCAGTGCTGAGTGCTGGCATACTGAACACCACTGTATGAAACATGACTCTGAAATTCAGAAGCTGAAGCACCTTAGTGGGGATTCAGAGCTCTTCTTTCATTCTGAGAGTGAGACATTACTGAACAGCAGCTCCCTCCTCTCCTGTATTTTGTTGCAGGAGCCTTCTCATGGAAGCTGCAAGTCAAAAATTGGAGTTTGACAGCAAGCTGTCTCTGATTTGCTTTTCTCAGGGTAAGTCTGTACATTACGCATGAATGATACTTTACATCTTGTCCAATAACTGACCTAATCTTTTAGAAACTGAATTTCAATTTCCTTTCACACTTAAATATCTTCATTTTGCAAATTGTGGCTTCTGCAATTTAGAAAAGGCTATACCTCTCTGGCAGATGGCCTACATGTCAAAAGTTCTTACAGGTTTGTTGCGCACCAGAGAGTATTTTGTTATACTCTCTCATTGTCTAAGACAGTTTTAAACACATGGTAAGTGGTTTGAGGTCTAGGGAAGGCATTGTTCTTACAGATTTCATTTTTTCAAAGCTCAGGGTCTGAATTTGTTTCTGCTTTGGAACTGGATAGTTGTTTTTACTGTTGTGCAGTTCTCTGTCTTTTTTTTTTGTGGGCATATGTGCAAGAGCTACTGTCCTAATATGATCTAGGGACTTTCACGGCTCCTGATGTCATAATTCTCTATATTTCCRTGAAAAGACCAGATCTATAGCTAAGGGCTAAAAAAGACTCACACCCTCTGCCATTGGGCACAAAGGAGAGATACATAGTACATACTTACCACTGTGTTAAGCACACACCGTAGGTGGCCAATTCCCAAAGTACAGTTTTTCTCAGAAACACTTGAAAATTAAATTCTTAATCATTTCCTTAAATGAACTTACAGCTGACTTAATCCCTCCTAGCCTGTCTCATACAATAGAACAATAGTAATCTGTTATGTTCTTCCCATCTGTTTCATGATGTCATTTGTGACCTTTCCCCATTTCAAATACGCTCAAGGAAAGTTTTTTGAAAAAAATAAACCTTTACAAATCAAAATAATTTTGCTGCATTAAAAATATTTTATTTTTATTTTAGTG
>NW_026623545.1:695965-716728 GCF_030028575.1 Malurus melanocephalus
TTTCTTTCTTTCTTTCAATACCAGTGTAAGCTTTAGCCACCTTTCTACAATTCAAAAAAGTGTAAGATACCATTAGTCTCTCTTACCTAAGCAGGTAAGAGATTGCCAAGCTAAACACACATTAAGACAATATGAGCGGAAACTCAGCAGGATGACTGGGGATTTCTCTAGGAACAAACATAAAGGTTAGAACATTAATCAGTAAGGTGTGTGAAAAACTTCAGAGAAATTGGGGAAAAAAAGGCATCATGATGGTGGCAGTTGTAGAAGCAATGGTGTATAAAACCTGAGGGCAAAGACGTGCAATCAGATCAGCGTGGCTGAACAAGTTACTGCTTGTCATCGCAACACAGGTAATTATCAGAGACCAAAGAGAGTTGACAGAGGGAATCCTATCATTCTGTAAACACTRGAGCAGCACACACAACTTGTATGATTCAATTCAAAGCACACTGTCTCCCAAAGTCTCTCTCTACAAAGAGGGAATACACTCATAGGTACAGAAGGGCAATTGAAACACAAAGGCCAAAAATGTTACACTGTAAATCTGATGCGCTTGGAAAACASCTATAGGCAGCTGAGGGATGGATTTCATAAACTAACTCCATATAATTACAAGAGAGTCGGAGCATCTTACAGACTTACCTTTCTCTTAAATAGATTAAAGTAGTATTAACTGTGAGATGATGTGTCATAGCATAAGCCACACTGAGATCACACCAAAGTAAATTAGTGGACTTCAGCTAAGTGTATGAAGGAGGATCATTATTGTGGGCCAGTTTAGAGTAGTAATGGTCCTTGGAACAAAAATGAGAAAAAAAGAAGAAAAGGGTTTTCTTTATGTTCAAAGGAGTATAGCTGTCTCAAGGAAAAAACTAAGTTTTTCTCCATAGAGAGTTTGTGATGCAAAGTTTTGTACATTTGTTTTCCTAATTATACTGATGTAGTTAAATCAGTGGTACTTTTTCAATTCATATAAACTTAAAGGCTCTATAAGAGCTTTTTTATTACTATGCTACTACTAAAGGATGCTCAATTTAGAATATCTTGTCCTTTTATTAAGRTCATGTTTCAAACTTCTAACCGAATAATTACATTACAAAACCCTTTAAAAGAAACCTATGAAGAATAGTCATAGCRCTCAGTCAATATCACTTATTTTTTTGGAATTATAAAGCACAGTAACTAAATAACATCCCCAGAAAKTACCCATATCAGACCCAAAAGCTCAGAAATTCAACATCTCTCTTTTTGGTCCATCCATAATGCTTAGAAATTATCATCTTTGTTTATTGATTACTTTTATGACTYGTACTTTGAAAATAAATTTTGTGACTGATTGTGTCAAATTGAAATCTGAAGTACTTGGACTCAACATCTTAATAGAAGTGATCTTTTCCTTGTTAATGCTGCTTTGAATCTGGTCTATGTAAAAGCTTCAAATAAGAGTTCTGACACTTCTGTCAAGTACATATGTGTCCATGATGATAATATGGGAACTGATGCCATTATACCTATTTGCATTTAGTTGAAGTGGGATGAATCAAGTTTTATATTTATCTTTATCRTTGATTGCTTTCCTTACAGCCCTAGGACAATATCAAAGTGGTGCATGGCTATTTAGTCAGGGTACAGGCACATGAGAGGAACTATGTTGTCATATGTTCTGCAAGCATACTGATTTTGACAAGATATTATGCAGGACAAATTATGGCAAAATACTGAAAAATKACAGACTTAAAATTTCAAATATTAATATTCATGGCCTAGTTCTGTGTATCTTTGTATATACTTTACTTTGCATTGCTGTAAATTAATGAAGATTAAACAACAATGTACAACTAAATAAATATTTTGGAAACTTCCTTAAAACAGGTTTTAAATTTGATAAGATAAAGATATGCGTTATTTCTAYGTTTCTCAGAATAGACATCTAAAATACAGCTGATATGAAATCTACTGTTTTGTGAAACATAAAGTTGAGTGGAATTAATTTCAGCTACATTTAAAAGTCTACTTCTGAGATAACCCTTTATAATCAACGCAGATAGAGGATTCTATTCATCTGACCTGGTTTAGATGGTGAATTTTGACTGAGATGGATGGTGGTGCACAGCTTTTAGAATAAAAATATGATTTTCCACCTCTAAAGTGAAAATTGGTTGACTGATGCAGGAGTTATCTATGCTTATGCTTTAGTTAAGTGCACGTGATTAAAAGAGTTCCACCCAACTTGCCCGCACTCCCCACGCTTCATAGAAAATATTGACCTCATTTTTTCCCATTCCAGAAAAAAAAAAAAAAAAAAAAAAAAAAAAAAAACAACCAAAACAAAACAGCATAACACTTTAATATCTCAGTGTTGTCCAGAAACCTCAGCTACTGGACTGTAGTGCTTCTAATGCAAACTGCTACCACTGACCTCTACAGCAAATTGCGTGGATGTACAGAATTGTAACTGTGCAAGTTTTTGCTTTTCTTTCATTCTGTTAAATGTGCAGGATTATCATATTCACTTTGCCTTTGACCAGATGTCCAGGAATCCCAGRTAAAATGAAGATAGATACCCATACCAGCTTTATGGCTGGTGAGACATGTTGCTGCACCTTACTTGTAGGAAAACTCTCTTGAAATTTCTGAACATCTCATTCATTAATGCAAAAATGAAAACATTTAATCTCAGCAGTACAGGCAAACTTCTAATTAATATTATTTTCTTTACTTATATTAGTTATACTTTMCTTTTTTTGTACCTTTTTTTTGTATTTTATACCTTTTGTACCAATGTTCCAATATCCTTAGGAAAAGTATGATATCACTGAATCTTTAAATATCAGAAGAATTTTCATGATAAAAAAATTTTCTGATTCTTTAGTCTCCATTTGCATTTATATTAAAAAAAAATGACTTATTTACAAATATTTTTCACTAGGTATTTTTAAAGAATTCCACTGTTAAAATGTTCATGGTAAAACGGAAGTAATCACTGGTAATCTCCAAAATACAGGCATTTTCAGACACGAAACAGTGCAGTCTAATTTGCAATTGTGCTTTTGGGTGAAAACAGTAACAATGGAAAAATAGAAAACAAATTTGATTATACATACAAAAAACCTATAATACATGTGCAGCTCAAATGAATGAGCTTGAGAATTGTTTTGGTCTCCCATTAAAGGCTGAACCATGAATTAACTAAGTCAGACAAAAATTTCATTGACCTAACAGCGTTAGAGCCAGTAATTATTTTGTTTCACTTCGCTGGTCTGTCTGTCTTTTTTCTCCTCCCCTTTTCGTTGAAAGGAGGTTGTTCAATCTTGGTTGAAGGCAACCCCTGAAATTCATTCTGGATTAACCATAATAGAATGAGGCAGACAAACTCCCTTTTCTGGTCATACAGCCAGTGGTACRCTCAGAACYCATACAAGAGACATACAAATCTAGTAATATCTTATTGTAATCTAAGTAAGCCACACCCCAGAGGTTAGTTTTAATTTAAATCATACWTTATCCACAATCTCACACTCAACAKAACCATTGCCTCCCAACAGAAGGTGGCAAAATTGTATTAGAAGAACAACTTTCATTTCTTCTAATTTCTATCAGGTTGGTTTTCATTTCTTGAGCCTATGTAAAGAGTACACACCAAAACCCCATAACAATTATCAGTAATGTTATTGTTTAATGTGTTCTTTTTTTTTTTTTTTTATTAAATGAGGAAGAAACATATCTCCTGCCATATAAAAGACAGAATGTAACAGTCATCTTTCTTTTTCTTTTTATGACTTTATTATAATCCTTAAGTTAAAAAACAACACTTCTACAAATTGCAGGGTTTCTCTTTGCCAGGTAACTTGCTTGATAGAAGCAGGCTTATTATTAAATACCAGAAATTCAAAATGCTCTTTTTCTTCTACCCTTTCAAAGCTTTTAAATGACAGAAATCACAAGAACTTATTCATTCAATTGMTGTTAGCATAAATTTATTCTTTTTTTTCTTAGAAGAATTTATTATGCAAGAAAATCGGAGGAACATGATTCAAATATTTCAGAATATACACAGAAAATCAAATACATATACCTTCTCCTGGAAGACCATCCTAAGTTTTGTGTGTCTGAATATTGTTAGAATATGTATATGGATTTTTTTTTTTGAGGGGGGATTATTTTTATATAATAAATGGTTCTTGTTAATTAGGGTATTAATATGGCAAAATAACACTCTATATTCAGAGGAGAACATAGGCTTGCTCTTGCATCTAGCTGCCATTATATTTTGATTTAAAATAGATCAGATTATTAACATTCTCAGCAAATCAAATGAAATAATTCTCATTATCTTTATTAATAATCAGTAACCAGGTTCCCTGATGTTTCTCTTCTTTTGATAAATCCGACAATACATGTCATTCTGCAGCAGAGCAGAATTTCCCAAGCATTAGCTTTCTGAAAGATAAGAGTCAAGGGCATTTTTGAAAAAAAAATTGTAACTTTACTGACTTAATATGCAGAAACATATTTCTTCATGCTACCTATTACCCTATCTCTTTAATCACTACATTTTATACAGTTTCAGATCAGCTTTAAATCCTTATMCTTATCTAGAGGCTAGACATTCCAGGCCTATAAAAGTTGTCACTGATAAGCATAATATATTAAATAAACCACTTTTCCAGAACCAATTCTGAAATCTAATACAGGTTGAAACTTTTTGTATAAAATAGAACCAAAGGTCATTTTTGCTAAAGATTTTTTTGGGGGTGGAAAGGGTCAGGGACTGAATTGCTGATATTGTTTCAGTATCAGAAATTTTCTTTCAAAGAAAAAAAAAAATAAAAGAAAAAAACTATTTTTTAAATAGCTTGGTTTTTTTTTTTTTTTTTTCCTTATTTATCTTCTATGTACCTATGTAGCAGTGCAGAGATTTTAAATTATGGAGGGTTCAAAACTTCTTAAAGTGAAGAGAAATGCCCCTATTGATTCTGATGATCTGGATCAGTTCCTTTTGTTTTGGGCACAATATTTCAGGAACTTTTGCAAAAGCACATATATAAAAGAAACTTCTTCAAGACTAAGGTTTTGGTGCAACACAGAAAATGCTATTTAAACCTAGATAATCCATAACCAGAGGAAATGACATCCAGAATAATGAAGTATGTGTTTAATTTTTTTTTTTTTCACTCAGTTAAAGACTGACATATTACAGAATCTATCCCTTCCCCCATCTCTGCCTAGCTCTTAACCTAAACTTTCACTAACAAGTGTTCCKAAACTTTTCCCTAGCTCCCAGAAGCATTTCTTTTTTTAGTTGTCTACATGTTTTTCTGAGTACATATATAACCCATCATAACCATGTTCTTTTATGAATAATTTTCTGTTTCAGCTTTASATATTTGTATTTTCTTCTGTTGTTATTTTCATGTATTTGCTGTCACTGCAGAGATGTTTTCTTGTTATTTCTTACTTCTCTTCAATGAAGCGCACATTGTGAGGGATTTTTTCCCCTCTGTATTTTCTACTTTACTGACTTTGCTTCTGACACTGTTATGAGCTGTAAAATGCTGTAGTTGTCACTTCCTTTTCCATGACTGAGCAGACAAAAGATAGGTTTTTGCAGCTTGACATGGAAAGCAACAGGGACAGGTGGTTTTTTTTCTGATTGAAAGTGTTTGTTTCAGTGAGTGTTATCCTTCAGGTTCAGTACATTTCTAGTCCATCTGCAGAAGCTGCCACTGTGTTTCATACTTGCAGTAAACAAAGGTATTAAAAGGATGAGATATGCACTCACAGCATAAGCAAATTGACAGTAATTTTTACCAACATTCAAATGCAGCTTTTGGCAGAATTTGCAAAAAGTTAAAATTACTTCAGAATACAATGACTACTGCAAAATTTGAGTAAGCAGAAACAAACAAATCAAGAGACTGAATCAACTCTCTCTGWACCACTTTACACTAATGACATCTATCTAGACTTTACACAAATAAAAGTTTGCACTACAGTACTCTAAAAATTAATTAGGAAAAAACTCGACTAATAACTCTTTTTCTGTATCACATTTGYTAGCTGAAGATTTTTGAGAAACCAGGTGGATATGCCAGGATATCTCCCAGATAATTAGACTCTCATCTTTGGGCRAGTGAATCCTTGCAATTGTTTGGAGACTCAGTGCTGTCATTAGTCTGAAAAGCCAACTCAGTTCATTTTGAAGTAGGCCCACACTCAATGTGATTCAGCTGTCTGTAATTCAATCCTGGTTTCATTCAAAGCAGCTCTGTGACTTTGGATCAATTTTACTGAGAAAATTACGAAGGTGTGAAGAAATCTGTGCTTTTAAACCATAAAAAATAAGGAGAGTGAAAACACAGGCAAAGGAGGGACTGGCAAAATGGTGAGATTTAGCAGCTCAAGAAAGATTCAAGGGTAAGAATATTGACATTAAGATCCTTTCCAGCCCTCCCTCACCAACACAGGAGATCAATTAAAAGACACCAACTCAGCAATATTGAGGGTCAGTCCACTGCAAAATGCAACAAAAAACTCACTTTTCCCTATGCAACTGCATGATGAAGATACTATTGATCACTGTGGCACTTTGTTAATCTTGGCAATAAGCATATTGTATAATAGCCAATAAATGACCATTTTGTACTCTCAAATACTGTATAATCTATTTCTGTAGTATCTTGGCACATGCTAGAATTTGCCAAAAAAGGAGACTGCATGTGAAAGAGAAAGAATATTAAAGTAAGAAACTGAGGAAATTTGAGAAGTGAATTCCAAAAWTCCTTAAAAAGATGTCTGGAAAATAAGTGAGTAAAAATAAGACATGGTTCTGCTTATTCTGCAGGAATAAAAAAGGTGGATATTATTTTGCAAGACTTTGAATTATGCCCTCCATAGAACCTCTGCCTCCACTTTCCACATTCTAAGTAGAAAGAACAACTGGTGAACGCCTTCAGGGTGAAATACATAAGAGTGTAATCAATACTCTCCAGAGAATTTAGCCCTGGAGGTGATAGCAGATTTCATTGTGAGAGCTGAACTGTGTCTACATATGTAGCTAAGACTTCCTGTAAAAGCAACATTTCTATCAATAGTTCTGTGATCAGGAAATTCTCTATTCAGCCGGAACCCAAACAGTTTTGATATAATATAAAATTAGCACAGCATGCAAAATTGATTTCTGTAGCAAAAGTAACATCAGTGTAGCTGTTGGACAAAAAATGTAGCCATAGTAATCTGTTTAGCTTTAAAGAAGGCATGTCATGCTTTGACTGTTTTCACTGACTGAGCTGCAAATTTGTTTTGCAACAACCAAAAGCCTAATAGTATCAAATGCTACTGTCACAAACATAGGGGAAAAATGGAAGATGAAGGTAAAAATTCCTTCATTTAATGAAGCAGAGATGCAAAGTAATCTTACCTCAGAATAGCCTGAAACACAACCACATTCACCCCTTATTTCCTATAGCTTCCTATTTCCAAGCATTTGTTTGCAAATTAAATAACTAATGAAAAAGAAATACAGCTCAAGGTTGCACTGGATAGCTGTGCCAAAATAATAAAAGTCTTACAAAAAAAAAAAAAAAAAAAAAAAAAAAAAAAAAAAAAAAAAAAAAAAAAAAAAAAAAAAAAAAAAAAAAAAAAAAAAAAAAGATGAGTATAACAACAAGACCAAATCAATAAAACAAAGATGGAACAGTTGGGGAGGGGTTAGATATTAAAAGGAAGGTTTCCAACAGTGCAGGATATCCATATTTCCATGCTGTGACATGGAAATTAACCCTCTGTCTWTGTCTAGGCTTTCAAATAGAGAAGGGCAGAAAATGATCCATCCTCACRAGATCACACGACACAGCTAGTTCTGTGATGTCCTGCTCTATCATGTTTTGAAAAAGCATTGAGGAGACTAGAACGCGTCCAAGAGATGACCTAACAGTGAAACATTGTGCATAAATAAGGTCCATACAGTTCTGGAGCTCATTTTCTGTCTTTCGCTTTGTGTTTAAAGTATTTGTATGGACTTCATCAGCAATCTGAAAYTGGGAATTTATGCTTTTGGGAGAGTCTGAGGTCCCTCAGAGGGAGCTTTARTTGCATTGTATTTTGACATCTGAGAGGCCTCGTGTTGTGGATGAAGACCATCATAAGGAGGYAGTTGGAGGGTGAATCATTTTTGTTGAAGAAAATTACCAGAAAGTAATTCTGTCTTTCTCCTACAAAAAGTATGGCTGGGACAAAACATAATTGTCTCATTTAGTTCTGTATCAGATTTGTAGTCTACTTTGCCTGGGTTTTTTTTAACCTTTGACTTAATTTGTTTCTCAAACATAACTGTTGTRCTTTATTTATGGCTCAACTTAACAWGTTATTTGGATTCTACCTACCTCCTTCCCTCTTGAAATAGCTACCTAACACAGACAGTCTTCAATTTACTGAATACTGGAATTGTATTTCCTTTTTTTATGTGTATTTTACTTTAAAATAACAGATTTTGCCTCAGTTGTGAGGAACTGACCCTGGATTTTCAATAGCACCTTTGAAACAATGATCATTTAATGCTAAATTACAGCTAATGTTGTAATGCTAATCATTTAATGCTAATGCTCAGTTACAGCTCTTTTAAACATGACCTGAACATCTGATAACTMTCTTTTTGGATGTATCTCTTCTTTMTGTTACAAACAAATCTCGTTCAAAAAGATCCATTCAAAGTGTCTCTGARATCMCAGTATTCCCTTACCAGCCTCAACKKTACTGTRTGWGTGCTGATKCTTTCTTTTCCTTACTGCAAAATCTAGAAGACTTATGAAATGTAGGTCTTTGCACTTTAACTAAAGTTTTTGAAATTTAAAGTTTAAACAGTTTTACAAAACATCTATAACAGCTTTCTATTATTTTAATGTCTTATCAGTATCATATTCTATCATGTCATGAAATAATTCTCCCTTTTGCATGTTATATGGATAGGAAGAGAAAGACTTCTGTTTTTCTTCATTTTGTTTTATTCCTTTTGATTTGGGTATTATTAGATAACTCCAKACATTCAATATATCTAGTTTATGATAGCAAAAAATAATTGAAATCTTCTAAATCCTATTAAAAGGCAGTGTTGTTAAATTCTACTGATAATTTCCTTTGTAGAGTTTCCTCTTTCTTTCATTTTTCCCTGTGATAATTTTTATTAAAGATTTTCTGAGTAAGGACTGGTATTTATGGAGACAAAAAAATTTGGAAGTTAAACSATTCAACAGTATTATTCTGTAGAAATTTTTAGTGTTCAGGGGGAAAAAAAAACCCACTCTCAAATGTTTGCTTTAATTACTATTTTGTGTTTCTGTTGTTTTCACCATTTGAAGCTGTAAAAGACAGGTGATTTCTTTCCAAAATTTTATTAACAATTGCAGTGATTGGACCTTATGGAACATTTTTGTCAAGCAGTGTATAATGAGCTTTCTTTGAGAACTGTTGGTTTTTCCAGGAGACTGCAAAGTATCAGATRTAGCATAGGATTATGAAATATCCCCAGAAATTTACAAATATATTAATTATATCAAGACTGATACATTGGCAAGAGGATAATGGAGTTGTGTGACAGGCTCAGACACAGCAGAGAGAAAAATTTCAGTCTAAGAAGTTTGAACAGAGGTTTCTGAATGGTCTGTTTGGAAGGAAGCACAAGGTACAGGGCTGCTAACTTTTCATAAATTTGAGTTCTTTCATAATGAGTTTTCCATCCAAAAATAAAGTTATCCTCATTGCCTAACTAAAGTCAGGGTGGGTTTTATGTTTTTTGGGGGGTTTGGTTATTTTTGTTTATGGGGTTTTTGTTAGTTTTTTGGGTTTTCTTTTCTGTGCTGCTTTAACACCAGCTGGAAGTTAAACTCAAGAAGATCTGGAGAGAAATCAGCCCAGTTTTTAAAAAGCCGAAACTTTTTACCAGTTCACCTGGTGGTTAGGTATGATTTTGGGGGCCATTGATTACCAGGGACCAGCAAAGAGACCCCCAGGATGGAAAAAAAGTCTTCTTCTTAGTGCTACATTGTTAGGAATGTTCGGGTGTTATATTTTTACCGATTTTTTTTTTTTTTTTTGTAGCAATGCAGTGTCAGTTTTCCAGCATATCGTCCCAGCCTACATGACTGTGTCAGTCTGATGCTTTCTAAGTTCAAAGACTTGTCTTCATCATTAAAGATCTTTAAGCATTTATCTTCTGTAGTGTTATTCTATTGAGTCTCAGTGCTTTTAAAATACTTAATGATCTGTGCCATGGAGTTCTACAGGCTTTACAGTCTCATAAAGAGTTGTCTCTTTTTGTTTTGAAACTGGCATCTGCATTTGATGTTTCACATTTATTAATCTGGGAAAACATCACTGCTGTTCATCACCTTACAGACTTTTGTCATATCTCATGTTCATAATTTTCTTGCCTTAAGCTAAAGAAACCCWAACTACTTCATCATTCATCTTTGGTACTAATTCATAAGAGGGATTTTTATGATGTTGTGGTGATGCTTTCTGTTTTGTTTGCGACAGTTTTCCTTTATCTAGAGTAGAACTAAAAGCCTATTTTTCTTGTATAGTCACAAAATTATGTCTGATTCTTCCACAGTGCTTCACATTTTYCCCTTATCTTTAGTGTGCTCAACCAAAATCATCAGAAAACCTTCTCACCTTCTCTTCACCCTCACCTTCTTTCATATGTCATTTATGACTACTGAGCTAAATCAGCTCTACAGAGTTTGTTTTAGAGAACCCAGCAGTTATCTCCCTCRCCATGAAAAATGAAGATTACTGTGGCTTTTTTTTTCCTAACTTCTAACCAATTATTTAGTTATCAATAGCTCTATTCTCTTGGGCTACTCGCCTTCCTTGAAAGTTTTAGTGATTGCTGACATCTTTTAGAAATTCCAAATTATCAGTTAGTGCTCTCTTAATCACACATTCCTGACTTTTGCAAGAAATTGGCAGGAGTCACATTTAAATACTTTTCATAAATGTAGTTTCTAATAATGACTCTATTAAATTCTTATTACTGTTTTAAGAGGCAGTACTTCTKTGAGCAAGGACTGGGTCTGACAGGMACTGAAAATATTTTCTTCACAGTAACTGTAGTGGTGCTGTGTTCTGGAATTATGACCAAAASAGTGTTGACAATACACACATGTTTTAGCTGTTGCTGAGCAATTAAGCACTTTAGGTCTTTTCTGCTTTCCATATTGCCCAAACAGCAAGCAGGCTGGGCTTACAGAAGGTGGAAGGGGACACAGYTATGATAGCTGACCCAAAATGACCAAAGGCATATCCCATAATATGACTCCACACTCAGCAACAAAAGCTGGGGAAGGGGAAGAGGAAAAAGAAAAGAGGAATATTCTGCGTTATGACGTTGTCTTCCCAAGTAACTGACAGAGCCATCCATTTAAATATTTTTCAGGGAGTGGCTGAACACCTGGCTGCAGATGGGATAGYTGTTCTATGTATAAAATCCCATGTTTTAAAATATTTGTAAATTTTTATTGTTTATAATTGGCAAATTTTTTATATCTATTTTAATGTTTCCTTGTCAAAAAGAAGCAGAAACTAAAGGCAGTTTGCTCTCCAGCTGTATTTATTAGAAGATACAAAAAGCTATTGGTATTTCTGTCATGCATTTTGAAGTACAAATATGACCAAGCCATGTTATTGAGACTACCTAGAGAAAGAGTTTTTTAAAGTAAATCTGTTTGGAGYAGCATAATTCATTTTACTAGTTTATGCAGATTTAATTTCTAATCCACTGCTAAAGCAAACCACCCATTTAAATATTTTAAATATTTGTGTCTCAGAAATATCTATAGGAATTGATTTAGCCATGGTRCTAGTCTTTTGCATTGAAATAAAACTTTGAATAGGTAATAATTTAAGGAAGAATTAAGATACTGGATACTTCTTTGCGTTAAAAAAACCCCAAGAGTATGACTTTTACACTGTGTTCTGRCAGTATTTTTCCAGAGTAGATTAGAAAGACAGCCCAGCTACCAGAACTGCATGYCAGACTGCAATACTCGGTATGAAAATCATTTGCATCAGTAATCATTGCCATTCTGAGAGCATTTGCTTCTAAGCATGAGTATAAATCTGTTTTGCAATGCTTTAAATCTCTTAGGCTGCAATTGCTACATTCTGAAACATGAAATATTTCTCACTTGGGAATATGCTTCTTTTTTTTTTTTTTTTTTTTTTTTTTTTTTTTTTTACTTCTATTCTATATTTTGCTGATTTGAATAGTAAATAGCACCCTTTAGTTCAATTTTAGAGTTACATATTACAGAGGCTATTTCTTGGTATTTGGGCATGATGATTTTCTTCTAGTTTTGTGCGCCGTATAATGGCTAYATGTTTTTTACAAAGCTGTTAACACACATTCTTTAGAGGCTAGTAAAACCTCCTACAGACCTTTTTAACAAAAATTGGCTTGGCGACAGTTGGGATCTGAAAAAAAAAAAACATTACTTCTGCAGCTGTACATTTAAGACAAATCTGCCCTTCCTTCCTACTTTCTTGGAAGCTCACAATAAACTTCTAATTAATAAAAACCAGTATTGGAATTAGTATTATATTGCATATTTAAATATGTTATCTGCAAARATAAAAAGCTAAAGGCATCAGAGGACATTGCCTATCCAACCAGTTCAACTGCTTGAAAATTAGTATTTGTGAAASAAATAAAGCACACTAAAGGGCTTCTTTTTTTTTTTAGGACCGAAGAAAAATACCGTGACATTTCTGAAGCAGGATGAACCTTTAATGTGCACAGAACACCACAAAATGTGTTTCTTTTTTCTGAGAAATTTTCTCTGTTTCCAGGAGATAAAGTGTAGGATAAACTTCAGTGTCTGTGTTTTAAATACTTAACTTATCCTTTATGTAACATCTAGAGGATCCAAACATCCTAAGTAAAGAAAACTGGCTACAGCCAAAARAGAGAAGCATAGGTCTCCACAGGGTTTTTTAAACCAGCTAAATGAGATAAATCCTTTTCCTTTTGACTGCACAGGGAACTGGCATCGAATAAACCAATGACCTCAGGTGATAAATGTGAGCAGCTTGGAAATGACCAGTAACTACCCAAGAGATAACATTAAATAAAGAGCTTTATCAACAGATGGCTTGATTCAGAGGCRTGGAATGAATATCTTCTTTGCACGTAAGGACTCAGAATGCCTAATTTTCCAGTGATGATGGCTGTAGAGTAAAAGGGACTTCCTCTTCCATAAATTTTTGTTCATTGTATTCATCCCAGAAGAATAAAGTGTGTAGGGTACACTGTCTTACTAAGAAAAGAAAGTTCACAGAATCACAGAATGGTTTGRGTGGGAGGGAGACYTTGAATATCATCCAGTWTRAACCATCCCCCTGCCTTGGGCAGGGACAYCATCARCTACACCAGGTYGCTCAGCAGTCCATCCARCCYGGCCTTCAACACCTCCAGGGAAGGGGCATYCACAACTTYCCTGGACAGCCTGTTCCAGCTCCACACTCACTGCAAGTTAAGTGACAAGACAAGACACATAACAGTTCATAGGAAGCTCTCTTTCATTCTTCCCACTAACTCTGTCTTACTGTGTAGCAAGAAGACTTCAAAGTTAATGGACCCAAAAATGCATGGAATTGAATGAGCAAGAGAGAACATGAGTATGGAGCTCCTAATATAGAAGACATCTATGGGAGAATTTCTTCCTGGGAGCYGTGTCTATAAAGGTAAATTAAACAGTATTTGGGAACATTCCCAAGCATGAGAGAACACAATACTTTATACTAGCAAAGTGTTAGAAAATTCCCCAGGGTGATTTTGGCATGTGCCAAATAACAGTCTCACACAGGAGTCTGGACACTCCTCAGGCAGTAGAATTTTCTAGGAACTATTCCAAGAAGAATTCTGCATAAATACACCCAGCTCTGAAGACTTACTTGCTATGATTGATTCTCATTGCTTGTTGCCATCTGGCCCCAGTGCCCAGATGCATTCATGGGCATAYGTAGTTTACTAGTTTATAACAATAGCAAAAAAGTTTTCTTTGTGAAGTATTTTCCCAATGGTCACAATGTTCYTTATCCTAATGATAAAAAGCAATAATATAAAAGAACAGAGAATCCTTCCCAGCCTTCTGCAGTTATTTCATTCTCACTAGGCCATATAATTAAGTTTTTCTGTTTATTCTGTTCTTCTGAACCCATGAGTGTTGAATTTAATGGAGAAAGGAATACCAGCAGCTAAAATAAGTTGGCCATCTACTTTATCTGATCTAATTTTAAAACATGAAAACAGAAACCTAAGTCTAGGGTTTTAAGAGTGCTTGATGCCGTTAATCAGTTGTCTTCTAAAATAATTTACAGCTACTCTTTTATGACATTCAAGGTTTTACTTAGAATGGCAGACTTTTGGAACATTTCCTATGCTGGCCTACTTTTTTTGGTTTTTTTAGAAAAGTTTGCCCGTGCTCTTCTCTTTGTATATAACAAAGTCTCATTCAGTTTTTAAATATGTGACTCTTGCATCAGTATAAATCAAATTAACCACAGGAGAGTTACACTGGAAGTTTAGTCTATGACATATAGCAGGGATTGCCAATAGTTTAAAAAGCTTTAAATCCAAATTTTTCAAAATTAAATTTGTGGAWTCATAGGATCRTAGAATGCTTTGAGTTGGAAGAGACCTTAAAGAACATCTAGTTYCAACCTGCTCTTGAATACTTCCAGGGATGGTGAATCTGCAAGTTCTCTGGGTAATCTCTGCCAGAGTCTCAACACCTTCACAGGAAAGAACTTGTTTGTAGTATCTAAACTCTTTCAGTTTAAAACCATTATCCCTTGTCCTATGTGCCCTTGTAAAAATWCCCTCTCCAGCTTTCTCGTAGTCCCCCTTTAGATATTTTAAGGCATTAGGCTGTGTATTTTATGTAGAACTTAATATTATCTTTTAAGCATTATGTTGGACCTTTTTGTTTGCATGTTTTTATAACCACATCCCATGTTTGTATTTGCTTTTGCTTCATCAATTGCCTATTACTGTGATGCCGGAGACTTCACATTCAGTCTCTTGTAATCTCTAACTTCTGCTCTGTTACACCGATTTTTTTTTTCTTCTTCYCAAAATAAACTTAAAATTTTAAMTTCTGTGARAAACACAGTAGGTAATGRCATGCAAAATACAGTTGTGAAAAGCAACCTAACATCGTGTAGGGCTTTACCTTTTTCTACTCAAACTTTTGGGAAACCCTATCTTTTCCCATCATTAGTAGCATAGCTTGACCTCTGGAGATACAATATATTTACATGTGTAAAAATACATTGAAGGTATAAGAATTTTTAATCAAGTCTTCATAAAAAAATACCCAATACATAACTTTTTTTTTTTTTTCCCCATACTTTTCCCCAGATGATGTGGCAGATAAGATAAAAATTTCCAATTTCTATCACAAAAAGATAACTTACCCATTTTTTTTTTTTTTTTTTTTAATTGAAGTTTCCAATTTGACTGAGAGAACATATATAACTTAAACTCTTCTCAAGGAAAAAATGCTCCTATTACTTTTTTGGAATTGTTGTTAAAGGAAGAATGTCTTTTAATGATCTATTTCATTATCTTATATTATCCTAGTAGCCTGAATGTCTCCTGTATGATTTAAATTCAAGTAATGCTAAATAATATTTTTTTTTTATTTGCCTTGAATTTCCATTTAAAAAAAATATTTTTGTCACAGACTAAATTAGCTGATTAGTCTCACTGTGTAACATAACATGTGATCAATCTTACATTTTCAGGCAAGTTGAAACATTTTTTTACAAGTGTTATAATCTTGGATTGGGGCAATGGTCCTTTTAGTCCTCTACYTTTTCAGTGTCCATGCTCAATGTTTGCTCCTTCTCCAAAGTCACAAAATCTCGTAATCTACTTTACTGTGTAATAAAACACCATGAGAGACATTGCTTGTGGATGTCAGCTGGTGATCAGCTTGTGCCCTAAAGCAGAAAGATTGATGGCCCTTGTAAATTTTCATTTTTTTGGGGGGAGTTAGTGTAACCACAGATATTATTTGCTATTATTTGTTACTACATTATTTATGGGTCATGCTTCCAGATGCAAGTCTACAATTCTTGAATAAGAAGCTTAAGCACTTCATCCTACTCCATCTACTTGGAGCTGTTGTGAAATCTCCTCTACTTCTAGATTTTTAAGACGTAAGTCAATCTACAGAAATCATACTGTTGCAACAGAATTTTTCCTTGTGTGTTTTGTTCAGGTGTTTSAGATCTTTCTGACCAAATACCTCTCAAGGACTTTCAACTCTGCAACACAGAACATGCAGAACATTTTCTGATAGGTTTCTTCTCAGTTCACCATTATCTCAGTTTCTTAGGATTTGCAGTGTGATATTTATCTTGCAGTGTCATCTGAAGAACAAAGAGTGATAACTCTCTCATTATATTTGTGTGGGGGTTAATCAAATTTTGACACTTTTCCATTTTGAATTGATACTGAAAATATTGCATACACCTAAATATTAAATGGCAGACAGATTTGGTAGCTTTCTTATAGATAAACAATTTTAACCATTTCAATTGTAGTCCTTTTCTCAGAAAAGAAAATTGGTGATTCCAAATCACCAAATGTCATGACAAGAAACAGATTTAGAGAAAGCAATACAGAGTTATATGTTTAGGTGTATAATATTCTACACATTCTAAACAGTCTAAATACCTCCAGTAACTCCAGATATTTTATTTTCAATAAGATACAGTTTCTGCCCTGACTCAATTACTCCTTATCTAAAAAGACTATGAGAATGTAGATTTAAGAGCAAAAAATGAATCTTAAGAGGTTTGAGATGACTTATCCAAGGTCAGTCTCGGAGCAGCTCAGCTAAAAATAAAAATCAAGTATCCTGAATCAAACTCCAGTGTCCTACTGTTCTTACCAAAAAGTACAGAGAATACCAAACATCTATAAAATAAAGACATCCAAAAACATGTTAGAAACCAACCACCAAAATTGATTATTCTTTTTAATGAATGCATTTATTTCATCCAGTGAGTATTTAAGTTCATGTTGAACATTCTGTTTTACTATATGAAATACACATGGAAATTTGCCAGCAGCTGTCAGTCTTATGAGAGTCTTGTCCTTTGTACAGACATCTGAATCAGGTTTTGTTTAATTCTTTCAAGGGCAGAAATGCAGAAGAGAATTAGAATTCTAAAGAGCTGTATTTTATCGCTTCTAATATTCCTCCTGCCCTTTTTTAGATAATCACCAAAAGCATAAAGAATTTAGGCGGWTCACTGAAAAATATTGGCTCAAGAAGCTAGCCCTGAAATACCTTGTATCTGTATCAATATTTTATTACCAGTTACTGTGCTACTTTATTGATAATTGTAACCAATTTATAACCACTTTAATTTTATGTCATTAACTTACATGTAACAAGTACAGCTAATTCAGGACATGTGATAAGTAAAGCATCATAGAAAACTATTAAACACTCTGCATAAAATGAGCTAAAGAATAGATACAATTTACAGAAATATAGGTGTTTAAAACAATTCCACGCCCTTATGCAGAGCTATAGCCTGTTAATAAAATCTTTAGGGAAAATCCTGTCCCTGCAGAAACCAAAGGCAAAACTCCCATGGGTCTTGTCCTGGATGCTGAATATCTGGATCAATATGCATTTCCTTTCCAGATAAATTTTCCACAGATTAGAATTCTGATTCATTTGTTATGAATAGATAAAAAAAAATGTATCAATAGTACCTGATAATGAYATATTTCTACATTTATAGGTCTATAATTAAGAACAAAAAACATTTCATCATCAAACATATATTTTTAAAATAGAATCATTATTTAAATGTCTCCTTTTTAGTTTAAGAAGACTGTTCTTTAATATTTTTCTTTTATTTTTGCAGTTGGATGATCTACTTTTCTCATAACACATAAATMATTTTGAAACTTGTTCAGAATCTAATTCAGAACTCTCTTTTGCTCACAATTATTTGTCCCCTGCTTTTTCAAATAACAGTCACACTAATAAAAAATGAAAATCTTGTATCTTTTGTTTTTTCCACATAAGAATACTTGAGGAACAGCTAATTAGTAGGAATGAAACTGAGATCAAAAGGAAAAAAAAAAGTCATTCTAAATCCAGGTTTCTGTTCTGCTATACCCTGGGGGTAAAACAAAAAACAAAAAACAACAAAAAAAACCCCAAAAACCCAACAAAAAACAAACAAACAAACAAACAAAAAAACAAACAAACAAACAAAAAAAAAACACAAAGAAAAAAACAAAAGGGGATAAAACCTGAAAAAAAGAGAGGGAACCCCCCCCCCTAAATTTTAGCCTCTACAGATATGGGTCAGTGCAAAAAAGATGATCATCCAAAACTATGGAAAGGCTTTCATGTGAGAAAATCCATAATAATTTTCTAGCTTGGAGAGAATATACTTGAGAAGGGAAGTGACAGGTTTTCTTAAAACTGTGAATGGTATGAACAAAATTAATTGAAAAAGGTTTGCAGCTTCTTATAGTGCAGCATCAAATAAGAAAAGTAATAGGATAATTTTATGCATAAATTTGCCCACGTATGTAAGTCTCCYGCTCGTACTTCATCCAGCTGTGAATGCTATTATGGGAGAGAACCTGGAGAGTCTCTTTTAATCATAGCCTGCTAGCATGTGTGCAACAACCTGATAAAGAGGAATATGAGAGACCTGGCTTCTCTTCATTTGATTTCTRGTCCCTATCACAAAGTGAACACACKACAGCAATGCATAAGCAGCTGTATGAAGAGCTGAAAAGACTTCTTTAAAAAACAAGAATTGAACAGGAGATGACTTGTGACCCCAGAGCACAGTTCATTTCAGACMGTCCTGTCAGTGTAAAGTGCTGTTCCTTGCTCTGTTAACTTGATAGAGTTAATTGAGTCCAGAGAGAACATATTCAGGGTTTTGCTTGCTAACATTCCACTGTAMAAACTCAATAGATTACAAGGAAATTATTTAGTAAGTGAGGTACTGATGAGAACAAAATCAGGAACAATGACTCCGTCTGGTAGCTCAGCTATCAGGAATTTTATGCATGTGCCATTGGACAAAATTTATGTTACTCGTCTTTACTCTTTACTAAAATACCAGAAAGATTCTTTTAATTGGAAAAAAAAAAAACAAACAAAAACCAAGTCCCTTTACCCGTGAACCACCACTACCAAAATGATAAACTACACCAGAATTCACCACCCGCTACACACTCCCCTGTGACAGTTTTATTTCCTTTCAACCCTCAGGGCCTAAACCTGTGCTGCCATTTTGCACACAAGAAGGCTGAGACAAATACATTTTAAGCTGTTTATAAAAAGAATTGCTAAGTATATGCATTATTAATCTCCAATTATTTTTAATCACAGCATATAAAAAAGAATTTGTTAGCAGAGGCATCACATGATCTAATTTCACACTGGAAACTTTTCAAGATGCTTAGGAAGCAACAGGAAAAAAAGTAATTTAAATAGTGCACTAAAATTTTATGTATTTGCTAAATGAATACCATGAAAATATGCTCTCTTTAAAGTTTAAAACTTTTACTTGCTAGAAAACTAATATCYAGACCTGTTCATTTAAAGACATATTGCTAAAATTTTAACATCAGAATCTGTGAATTTTTTCTTCTACATCACCTACTTCACTACACAGTATTATTTTTATGGATCGTGAGCTCACTATGAGCTTAAGAATGTCTCATATGAATACAATGAAATTACATTCAAGGTTGACTTCATGTTTCCTTTTTTTAYTGGTACTGCTTTTATTACTGGTACAGTAATAGCAGCACTAACATTTCTGTACATAACAGCTTCTATTCTAAATCATAATTTCAGTTTCCTATCATTTCCTCATCAGTTTGAGGAGAATATGTATCAGGAATAAATTGCCTAAATATTTTTCTGGGTTTTATTTTAACAAAAATCCATTTATGGACTGCAAGAAAATTGCATGAAAAGCAACTGTCCCTTAGTCCATATATTTATTCCTGACAATCTTTAATTTAAAATTATGTAAATTTATATATGTAGTGAAATAACAGATAATAAGAATATGCTTTATGAGAGAGTGCTCTTTGGTGATCTAACACAATTTCTTTTTTTTTTTTTCCTTAGTACTAGAATATGAGAATATTTTTCTGTTGTTTGAGGACTTTATTCTGCTTCACTGGTTGGTTGTTATTTATGACAGCTGGTTATATTCCTTTAAATTAAAACTCTCAATGCAACAACTTTTCCATGTAGAATTCTTGGTAGTGTRGCAGAAAACATGGAAAGAGATGAAGCAGCAGGAGCAAGGGTTTATGTAGGCCTTTCTGAGATGAGACGCMGAATTCATTTCCCACATACCCACCAGAGTAGAGAGAATGAATTTAGGGCTGCCATTCTGTGGAAAGAGAGGGGAAAAAATTTAAAGATTCTGAAACCTTTGAAAGACTGTGTGTAAGGATTTTGCCTTCTCAATAGATATTATTTATTGTTTGCTGAACATTGGAAACTTGCACTTCTCAGAGTCCAGCCCCAGACTGTCACATTTCACTACAGTCTTACACAGTTTGGTCTTGCTTGGTTTCACTGGCAGCAGTTAAAACCCTGACTGTTGTTCTGGTAGCTTCAGCTGACTGAAAATTCTCAGCCTTTTTTTTTTTTTTTTTTTTTTTTTTTTTTTTTTTTTTTTTTT
>NW_026623545.1:717696-720483 GCF_030028575.1 Malurus melanocephalus
TTCCTCATCTGTTAATTAGACATGTTTATATTTCTTTCAGAGGAGTAGTTTTAAATATAGTTTCTCCACCCCACAACTCTTGACAAAGTCAGTGCCTTTAGACAGTTCTTGTCACTGTGTAACAGTACCTGTATTTAGAAGAGATTAAGAACTGAATGTTGCTTGTGGTGCTTTAAACATGTCTTGTGAAATTTTCAAATTACAGCCATCTCATTGTCAAGATTCATGGAGATAGGAGGGGGTGTCTAGAGTTTTCTCATAATTTTGGTTCCTATGGGCAACGTCTRAGATCATGATGATACAGAATTGAGCATATCAAATGACAGCAAGCTTGGAAGTTGGGGAAATTGTGATTATGTGCCAGAGGCATAAACTCCAGTTCCACTGTAATTGTCACTGTGATCTACTGAAATGAAAATAAAATRCATTTAATGGTGGTTTTCTCAATTAGCAATATCACTGCACAATGCTGAGAATATTTAACGACTGCAGTAGAATGACAGCAGACACAGCTTTATCATACATAAATGGAAGGGTTGTAATAGGCTCYGACACAAATGTATATAACACAGTGGGGGATTGCTCAATTTGTAACCTGCATTTCTCAGCATTTCCTTTTGCCACTAGAGCCAAATGAAGCATTCCCCAGGGATGACATCCAGGCTGTACTTCTAAAAAATGGCATGCTGTCACATATGTCAAGCTCTCCCATGGCTTAAATCTGCTGTAGGCTCACAGCAGGTATCACTCAGCAAAACACTGAATTATTTCTTCACTGCAATCCTATTTGTAATGATTACTTTATTGAGATCTTTCAACAACTTTCTTCTTAATTTTACCCATTATGAATTATTTAGTTTACTGATTTGTTTACTGTAAATTGCAGAATGAAAACTTTTCAGAAAAGACTTATAATAAAATAAGTATTCTGAAAATGTTTCTTTACTGGAGCACATTGTAATCATACTAGTTTTCTTCATATTGTTGAATATAACTTCTCCCACAACTAAAATATATATTGAATGATCATATCTTCTTTTCCAAATGTTCAATAATATTATCATCATATCTGATGTCAGAAATCATAATGTTGAATTAGATTTTTTAACTGAAATCTCATTTTTAGCTCCCACTGATTTGATTTTTTTCTTTATGAATCTGTATTTGATGTCATAAAGAATATGTGTGCTCTAACGGAATACCTGTTTTCAGTACTTGAACGAGTGAAAAAAACATTCTAAAAATATTATACTGATCTTGATGTTTAACAGGGAATGAGTRTGAAAACAAAAAGAAATAAAATACATGTATAGTATACATATGAGAGAAAATAAACAGTATTGCAAACACAAGCAAGCTATTTGTACATGAGGACAGACAATATTGTGTTATTTCTCATTATTTCCTCTCAAAAGTATTTTGATAGAGAAACCTTCCCTCTGTCATTCATGATGACATTCACACACAGCCTCACTGAGAGTAACTTCCATATGTAATGTAACTGGTCAGCAAACTGTTTCTTTGTTAAGGTCTAAAAAAAATATGGAGAGAGAGATATTTGCATAAGTTCCTCCAAGTTTTTCAATAATTTGTTGAGTTCCATAAGATATCCCATCAGGTGGGTGGAATTAAACAGGGTACACTGCCACATATGTTGAGAAGGTGAAATCAGTTTAGAATAATGCTCCTGCAGCTGTCAGTTCTGAATAGCCAAAAATGTAAAAGGAAGATTTGACACAGGTAAATATCAAGTGGATCTTCTTTTTAACAATGTGCCTTAGCTGCTAAATAGCAATACATTTATCACAGCCAGTACRCTTAGCTTTTCAGAAAGGAAAAGAGAGACAATTTTAAACCGGCTTAACAAGAGAAAATACTGTTTTCTTTTCTAAAWTTGAAACTAAGAGTTATACATTTAAATAAGTTTAGAAAAATGTAAAATCTGAAAAGACAATTTTGAGTGTTTTAGGAGAACAAAAAAAGTGATGGTAAACATGTTATATTGCTACAGGTTAATTACTGGTTATGTTTTRCAAGGCTGAAAGATAATGACCAGCTGAATACTCAACAATTTCAGTGCATAAGCAACTTGTTTAACATAGGTCCATAATGTCTGGAACAGATGTTTGATTGCAAAGACACAGTGCTAAAATTTGATGGACTGTAATGCATRTACAGACAATATGTGTGTGCGTGTATCTCTAAAGACACAAAAACTTATTCTGTATCATCTTTGAGGCATTTTTGGGGATAAATAGACAGCTCTGAATAAGTGCAAATTTTGTTCTCCTAAAACCTGCTTTTCTAATTACATCTAGTAGATTTTCTTCTGCAATAAATTCCTCTCAAAACATATGATTTAAAATATGATACTGTCTAACCTTAGTGCATTTATTAAGATSCAAATTAGAAAACAATACTAGAATATTTTATTAACATAAATATTTTACTCTAAGAGCTGGCTTTGACTATATGCTTTCATATGCAATTAARTGACATTTACCTTTATTTGCAAATAAACTTTCCAAAATTTAGGAAATTAGCTCAGTGCACCATATATAAATAAAATCCAATTTCAAGAGTGAATTACRAAAACTTATTCCTCATATAATAAATATAAACTAACATTCTGCAACATTATTTTATTTAAAAAAAATCTTGTTTACATTATTGTAAATTTCCAGTATACAGAAAGAAAAAAATTATTTTACTCTACTATAAGGAGAGGGAGTCAGAAGGAGAATAATACTGAAGTACAATGACTTAGATGTTCTTCTGTACTGTAAA